>NC_042495.1:108813621-108814395 GCF_005508785.2 Acyrthosiphon pisum
CAAACGAAGAACGTAAATGAAATAACTTGGTTATCGTTATAAATTAATAGATGTAATTATGTTATCAGATCTACAAATAACCACGGGGAGAAAAATATAAACGTCGAATAAAATATAAAAATATCATGTCGTCGACTATTCTATAATACAATATTATATTTAATGCACGCGATAGTGAATAACGCCAGATAATAATATATAATAGGACCTGTTAACCATAAGAGATGTACATCACTCTAAAAAAAAGCAAATAGCAAATATTATAATATATAATATATTATATGAGCAAATAAGACGAAATTTGTTTCGGAATTAGACGCAATTTGTATATAAGTGCGTGAACTATATTATTTTATCACATTACATAAGGTAAATTATTATTAAATTTATAACTATAAGCTTTGAAAATGTAATACAAGATTCCCTTTTAGATTTCCTACATTACAATAAGCAAACAGCATAATAAATTCTATAACACAGCAACAACAGCGTTGAAATTATTATCCTTTTTTCTGTTCACATTAATTAATCACAATATTGTGGACACAAAAATGCATTTTGTAATTTCACAAAGTTATTGATTCCCCAAGTTGCGTCCTTGGCATATCTAGGTTCAATTCTTCAATAATAGACGTATTACCATTGATTATATATAGTATAATATACTATGTATAATCAATGGTATTACATTTATGGCATATTTATTTTTATTAAAAAAAAAAACAAATATTAGGAGGACTTTTTTAATGACTACCTAGGCATTAATGTTGGAAA
>NC_042495.1:108814495-108814855 GCF_005508785.2 Acyrthosiphon pisum
CTTCGTGGTTTTAATAATAAAAAAGGTGGGTAAGTGGATGTCGCTCTGCTGTATAGTTTGAATTCAATGATATAATATCACTGTATATTAAGAAAAACGATTCTGAGTGGAGACGGTTTGTCAGTCTAGGTATTAGACATATTATATACTTATCTATGGTATTAAAAAAAAAATTGACCTATAATAGGTACCTATAATAAATTACAAATTAATCATGTCCGTAAACAGCTCAAAAAGTGTCAAATTATTTTCAAAATTTCATCGTATATAGAAAATGCTGATATAAACATTCAGTTAAATTTTCAAATATCTACGGTCATTCAGTTGTTTTAATCACAACAAAATAAGAAAATCGTTACA
>NC_042495.1:108814905-108821367 GCF_005508785.2 Acyrthosiphon pisum
CCAGATTGCTGCACCGTATAACAGTCGGCTATGGACCACACTCATCAGGAGCTGTCTTTTTGCTGCGTCGGGCCGCCGACGTTAGGCATGAGTCTGCCCAGGACGACTGCTGCATTCCTCGCCCCAGCAGCTACAGTGCTCGCGTGTTCGATGAACGACAGCCTGGTATCCAATTGGACTCCCAAATATCTGATGGCCCGTTTGGACGGGATCTGATGACCATGGATGAAAAGGTCTGGGTTGCGAAATTTCTTCTTGTTTGTCAGAACTACACACTCCGATTTCTCAGGTGCTAGCTGCAGGCCATTGGTGGTCATCCAGGCTGCTATATCTTCCAGGGTGGGATTCGCAATCTGTTCGACGAGCTCTGCATTGAAAGCAGTTATCACCACTGCCACGTCGTCCGCAAATGCAATTATCTTGGCGCCATCTCTCATTGGGATGCGCAGCACACCGTCATAAAAAAGGTTCCACAGTGTGGGGCCGAGGACTGATCCTTGTGGGACCCCGCATGTTACCCCCATATTAGTGTCATCGGTTATTTTCAGATTCCTGGCCTGCATGTAGGATCGCATTATTTCTACTAAGTACTTGGGGACCGCGGATTTCCTCAGTGCCTCATCGATAAGCCTCCAAGGCGCTGAGTTAAAGGCATTCCTCACGTCCAAGGTAATGAGGACGCATAATTTCCTTTTTCGAACTGGGCCGCGGTTCACTTCGTGCGCCGTCCTCATGACTTCCTCTATTGCGTCCGTGGTTGATTTCATCCGTCTAAACCCAAATTGGGAGTCACTAATTTCTCCGACCCGAGTGATATGGGCCTCGAGTCGGTTTAACAACACCCTTTCGAACACCTTGTCGGCCCCATCCAGCAGGCTAATCGGTCGGTAGCTGGAGGGCAGGTCCCGTGCCTTGCCCTGGCCCTTATATAGCAGTACTAGTTTTGCACATTTCCACCGGGATGGAAAGGACCTATTAGTTAGGCACGCGTTATAGCAATTTATGAATTTCTCCGGAAACTTTGCGAAGGCCAACTTGATTATTACATTTGCACCTGATCTGGCCCTGGCGCCTTCCCCAATGGCAGTCTATCGACTGCGCACTTGACTTCGTGCGCAGTAATTGGTGGCACCATTGGTGCATAGTCGGATAGAACAGTTACGATTGACGACTGCTGAATAGACAGGGGTATGTGAACCCAATCCGTGGTAGGTGGCGACGGAAAAAGGCCATGTGCAACGTTACTTACGGTCACCAGATCCATGGCAGGAGCGCGACGTCCAAGCCTCTTGGTAACCAGCCTGTATGGAACGCCCCAGGGGTCATTATTGACTGCAAGACACAGTTCCTGCCAGCTTTTTTCCTGCGCTTGTCTAATCGCCTTCTTGATGTTCATCCTAGCCGTGTTATAAGCTTCACGTTCAGCCACTCGTTGTGGTGCACCTGATCTGCGGCCTGCGCGCTGGTACCTCCTTAGGGCGGCAATGGCAGTCTTGCGTAGTTCAGAAATCTCTGCGTTCCACCAATGTACTGATTTTTTCCCCGTCAACGCTGCTCTGGGTGGAATCGCCGCCTTGCATGCTTCTGTTAGAAAGCTGTTGAGGCTATCTGCGTGACAGTCTGCCGAGGCACCTGCTGGCGGCTGGAGGGGGGGGAAGCACTAGACCCCAATGTAGGTCCAACAACACCGGGTTGAGTTTTTTAATCGACCAACCTGCGGCCGCAACTCTGGCTGGGTTATTGTTTGTACGACGGGGTTCTAGTAGCACGATTGCGTAGGAGATGAACACGTGGTCGCTGGCCGAGTATACGTGCTCCAGCGCCTTCCATTCTTTTACCAACGGGTGATTGTTAGGTAGAGGTTTAGCAAGGGTGACATCGACAACTGAACTTGCATTCACCCTTCTATATGTGGGTACAGACCCTCTATTGCTGACTACCATGCCGAGGGACGACACAAAGTCCGAAAGTAGTGACCCTCTCACATCTTGCCTGGCTGATCCCCAATCGGCAGAGTGCGCGTTTAGATCGCCGGCCACTACAAGGTTTACCTGTCTACTGGGTTGTAGGCGGATGGACGCTTCGAGGCCGGCAAGGAGTTGTACGCCTTCGTTATTTCCTCTTTGCTGCCCTTTAGACCTCTAACCACCGTGAGCACTTCCTGTATCGCCAACTTCGCCGGATCGCTCCTAATCCGTTCAAGTGCAGACTCCATTGCAATTACCTTCGTGAACAGTAGAGACAATCCGCCATTATGGGTTTGAATCTGCCCACCCAATGCCTTTAGCAAGGAACACGGTGACTCCACTGATTCAGGTTGCTGTACGCCATGATCACCCGAGGTGTCCATGGCAAGGAGGTCGGATGACCCTTGCCCTCTTTGCTGCCACCAGTTCTCCAATCAGCAGCGAGCAGTGAAGCAGTGCAGGGACCAAATCCGAAGGTATCGATGCCTGCACTAGCTTCGGGTGTGACTAGCTGGTCACTCACTTCACTGTCCCTATCCTTTCTCCTTCCCTGGGAGGGTAGGGGGGTCAAACCTGCGGGAACTTATCGGGGATCGTCCTAGTAGGATAGGGGGTTTTTGGGAGGGCTAATTTTTTTTTCCCCGAAGCTCTAAAATCAATCCCCGACGAGTTATCCCCGAAAAACTGTTTTTGGGGGCAAATTTAAATTTGCCGCCAAAGGACTGATAAGGCCGTCAATTGGCCACCGACACTTGGCCACACGCCGTCGGCTGGTCCCCGTCACCTTATCAAGGGAGCAGTTCTTCCCCAACGCGATATCTCGGTAGCAGTTCTTCCCCCGACGCGAGAGACAGCTGTTCCTCCGGAATTCCCGTTTTCCACACGGCGGCTTTGGGCGGCCGTGTAAAAGAATAGGGGGTAAAGAAAAACTCTGTTTACTAACCCGCTATTTGTCGGAAGAATACGGACGAAGTGTCCACTGCCTCGTCTCGCCAAGCCGCGTTCGGTCAGCTATCGCGGGCGAACGTGGGTCTCGCCGTTTTCCTCAAAAAGCCCAGATGGTGTGGGGGCCCGAAAAGCGAGTTTTCTCAGCGGCTGTGGTACTTGCTGCTGCGCGCGGTGCGCAGAACGGTGCGGGAGCACCCGGTCGATTTTAATCGGGTCGACTCAAAACCGACACCGACCCGAACGCGCACTTTTTAGTCGAGACCGAGTTCTGCGTAATCCAGTAGCTAAAAACGCGCGTAAAACACTGAAATTGAGTTTTCTCAGTGAAAGCTAAACCGATTTCAACGCGGTTTGTATCAATCGCTCGGAAAATTAATTCCTCGTCAACTGGTACTAGGCGCGTAAAAAAGACGGTGCACTTAACCAGTGAAAAACGGTAACAAGTGGGAGCGACGCACGAACACGTCCGATCACCACGACCACCCAGGTCTCTTAGTATTAAGACCCCTACAATTTTGGTAGAAGCCGGATAATGAAGTGGAAGCTACTAGTTGATTTGGGTGTTGGATATTGGATCGGTTAGACGTCGATAGTGAACTCCGTTTTTTGACCCATCAGAGATCACTTTCGGAGAACCGTTAATGTACTTGATGGAAAGCCCAGATTCGCCATTGCTAGTCCTATGGTCAATTTCCGAGTGGCATGATCTCAATTGTTCACGCTGGAGTTTGGTCTTGTCCTTCACAATTCGAAATCCTTGCGTAATTGATACCCCTTGGTTTCTTAACTCAGCAAAGTACACAATCAGTTTAGATGCATCTTCTTTTGAAGTATAAATGACTTTGAGAGGGGGGACATAATCAGAGCGAGCTTTACCGAGTTTAATATCCTTAGAGCCATGAGAGGGCTCAATCGAATTCTCTTCAAGTAGTTTTTGAAAAGTTTCCTTATCGTCTTTAACACGTTCAATAATAGTTGAGGAAATTGACTCAGGGACACCATACACAAGAGCATTATAAGAACATCTTTCACGCTCAAAAGTCTCCTGTAGAACTTGTGAAACGGTAGTAGATGCAATGTTAGGGGTTGAACATGACTCAAGGTACTATCCTATAGGCTATATTACTTATAATTTACTATTTTGTTTTTGTACACCTACCTACCTAATACATTTTCGGCTATAATACGATTGATAACGTTCTACCTTTTTTAGCGTACGATTGAGATCACTCGAAATGGAACAATGAAATAACCACCGACCCAAAAAAAACAGTACTATTGAGAACGAAATTAAGTGCAACGTTGCCGAACTATATTCAAGTCAAAATAAAAATAAAATAAAACATTGAATAAAATAATTACAAATTACAAATTTTAAAAAAGGTCAATTTTTTCTTCTTCTACTTTTGATGCCTTTTGAACGGTACCCTGTTGAATGGTATTGAGTTTTAAAGACGTTTCTTCCTGGGTTTCGAGTAAAGTCTGTATGACAGCGTATATAGGTGGACATGTGCAATAAAACTGTCTGTTAAAAGTCCTATGAAAACTTTCTGCGGCATTAGTAGTCCTAAAAATGAAAATTATGCATAATATCATCCCCGTTCATGCAAAATACACCAAGTCCAAAAACATGAATCAGCTTTTGAAATTTTTTCAAACTTTAAATGTATACCATATGTAACCAAATTTTTTTCTTTCTTTTTTTAATTGAGTTTCCCTTAAGGGAAGTAGCTGTTAATGAGTAGTTGTAAATAATATGACACAGTGAAATTTATAGCTCTTATTATTGTTAAAATACAAATTTCTACGTCGATTTTTGGACTTAGTGTACTTTGCATGAACGGGGACGATATATTTTCTGAAATGTTCAATATTTGTTGTACAAATTAACCTAGGATGTTGAGATGGTTCTTTTACCCATAAAACTGGAGAAAATAAACAATCTTGTTCAACATATGTTTTTAAAATATAATCTGCAAATTTATGACCATATAATTAATTTGGACATAACGCCATGAACTGTATAAAACCATCTTCTACTTCTGTATGTTGCAGAAATGGGAGTCCGAAAAACATTTTCAGCCAATTACCAAATTCACTATTCTCGTCTTTGTAAGCATTTTTTAAAATGTTGTCTTCATTAATCTAGAAACACGTTATTAAAAAAAAAAAAAAACGTTCAACCCTTAATTTATAATTTGTTAAAATTCTAATTTTAATATTTTTTCACTAAAATTTCGAGGATAATTTAAAAATGAATTACATATTTCTAAAAATGTCTAAAGGCCATAACTAGCTCAAAAGAGTTAAAATTTTTCAAAAATTGTACCATTTGTGGAACACGCTAAAATAAATATTTGGTAAAATTTTCAAGAGTCTATGGTTAATCTAAAATAGTAAATATAAAAATAAATCTAAAATAGTAAATAAATCTTACTTTACGTCATCAAGCTTGAGCTAAATGAAAACGGCAACCAAATATTGTAACACCGGGAAATGTTTCACGTACAGCTTCATGTGCACCGATTTCAAAATCTAAATGTAGATATTTAATTTCTAAAACTTTAGGTGTAGTTATTAGGCACAAATCCTTAAAATAATTCCACATGTCAATGTAAGTTGTTTTTGATTTATTTTCTAAGAAAAAGAAAACTAGTGGAACATCATATCTATTTTTATAACAGTGTATAGTATACATTTGTAAAAAATGATTTGGTGCAAAAGCAAAAGTTCCATTACGAAAGTACCTATATATTTTGATTATTTGTTGCGAACAATTCGTTATCGTTGTATTTATATAGATGAGGTATCATTATAAATGGATAAATTTATTATCTGATTAAGATAGTGAATGTCACATAGACAGTGTGTGAGCAGTGCTGAGAGTCATATATATTTATATAGGCTATAACTATAGCCGATTTTTATATGGCAAAGTTTGGCAACGTTGCGTGGAAAAATAAAAACTGAGCGTTCTCAATCGTAATAGTCAAATAGTCCAGTCTGTAATGAGACAAAACAGAGTGGCTACACACCTAGCGCACTCTGCTTGTGCGCATTAACAACATATCACAGTGACCGAGACATCGAGACCGGCACCATCAACAGAACATAACGAGCACGCTGAACCATAGAGCGCGCCCGCCGCCGTGAAGTATTACCAAACGCGCGCCGCCCACGGAAAATGCGAGTTTTCCGTGGGAACGGTAGAAGTCAGAACAAAACAAAAGGCATATTCAAAACCAGGACAATGTTTACCATAAAATTGATATCACAGTACATCGCAGTCAATCAAGCAAAACCCTGAAACATGTAAAATGCAAAACAATATTTCAGACGGGACCGGCGAGCCTGGTATAGCATATATACAGGTCACCGGCCGCCGTCACAGACACACTTGCCCCCGCTGAGAGAAGCGATTCACGAGCCGGACGATACGTATATATCGCCACGAACGGACGTGATCACCTGATCTACATATAGCATACCACCACCAAGACTGAATAAGCCGGACGATACGTGTATCGTCACGAACGGATATTCAATA
>NC_042495.1:108822968-108824232 GCF_005508785.2 Acyrthosiphon pisum
GACTGTATAAAATCGTACAATATCGATTTTTTTTGTTTTCCTCATGCCCATTTCGTTAAATAATGAAAGTGGGTATGGAAACAACTCATATATAACTTTTGAGTTCTTCATTGGATGTTTTCATTATAGAAATTCTTTGAAAAATTAATGGTGGGTCTATAGATATTATTTCTTCTCTTATTCTAATTGAAGAATTTACAATAGCTATAGGTAATACTCTATTGCTTCTTTTAAGTTTAACTGTCCCATATTATGTTTGTCCTATAATTTTTTTCATCTCAATTAACCCGATTTCATAAGCGTTATGACAGTTAATAGTTGTATCTCCTACTACACCAGTTGATATTGAAATTATTTCATTTAGTTCTAAAAAAGGGGGATGCGACGAAAACCATTTAAGTAATATATTTAAATCGTTAGTATCTCTAGATATTCGTGATAACCTGGCGTCAACATGTTGTTCTAAATTTTCCATATAAACACCACAATATTTTTCTAAATTTTCACAAACATCGTGTGCAGCTGGTAAGCCTTGTATCCACTTATTCAAAGTGCTATCGGTGATACCTCGGCCATGTGTGAGACCGCCAATAGTTTTCATTGAACGCATTAAAGTTTGTTCAATGGTCATATCCGACCAATTACCTGACCAAAATTGATTTGTACGCCTTATAGTAAAATCACTTTCATTTATAAACCAGTTGCGTTTTGCACACCGTACAAGCAGCACGTATGTTTCGCTTTCGCAGTTCGCGAAATAGTGCTGACTAAGTTATTACAATTTTTTTTTTTGTGTTAATATTTACAATGCAAGCCACGGCCTGTCGGACGGATGGTAAGTTTTTTTAAACAAATTTATTTTAAGTGGGTCACACTCAAATTGACCGAATTGCACAATGTATGACAATATAGACGACGGTTCAATTCCGCCGCATAATATAACAGTTGATTTTAGTATTTGGACACAAATACAAAATGACAACGCGACCTTGAAAAGTATGGTAACGGAATTGCGATTAAACAATGAGAAATTACAACTTCAGATTTCTGAAATGAACGCTGGGAGCTCCAATGAAATTTTGAGCTCGCCTAAAAAATCAATCAAAGTGACGAAAGAAGTAGCGAAAACTTCTGTAAAAATCCATAAACCACCTCCAATAACAGTATGTGGTGTAAATGATTTTAAAAAATTAATGAATAATTTAAAACTCGAAGAAGCTGAGGGACATGAGCAACAAATGAAAACTTTGGCTAATGGTGAAAT
>NC_042495.1:108824282-108904973 GCF_005508785.2 Acyrthosiphon pisum
AATACTTTTTGAGATAATGAGTGTTTTACGCTTAATCAATCACCCTGTATATAATTTGATACATATACTACATACTAATAAATAGATTGCATGTATACCACCATGCTAATATGCTATCCCTAATACAATAAAATCATCTTCAATTAACCAACAATCGAAATCATCAAAGAACTTGTGCTCACAAATCGCGCTAGCGCTTTTAGAGAAACATAAATGATATTCACCAAATTTTACACAATATAGGTAAGTACTATATTATTATTATAATATAGCATTTTCCGAAGATATTAAATACCTGACTAAATCACTGACTTTTCTAGTAGTTTCCAATTTCTGACTTGCCATATTTTTTTAATACAGTTGACACGTCATTGTTGGAATCCCGTAACCGCGATCTATTGTTGTCTGCAATGTTTGGAAATCGTTGGTTTGAAAATAAAAAATAAAAACCAAAGGTTTTTTCAACAATGTTGTAAACAGGAACGGTGTTAGTAGTGCATCATCTACTATTTTGTGTTGAGAAAATTCACGACACGTAAGCAAACCTTAAAATTTAAAGAATTTAAAACGTATTTTAAAAGAATTATATTTTATTAATCGATACCTACGTCATGTTGTCAAAAAGTTCAGGGCGCCGCTTGGTGGTGAAGTCGACGGCTAGTTCTGTGCAGCCGTTATGGCCGAAAGTCCTAGACTTGAGGGCGCCATATCGCGTCATCCTCCTTTCACGAAATCTGTTTTTCCGGTGACTTTATTCGTTGTTCGATCAACCGAGTGCTACAGTTGCCTCATCCGTGCACGTATATACATTTTTATCGTTCCCGGACCGCTTTTTCGCGCGTAGGTGTGGCGTGACGGCGTCGGGCGAATCGCGCGAGCAGAGCAGTTTGCCCGCAAAGTTTCCAAACGGGAAATTGACTGATCACCGACAAATGACGTCTCTGCTCGTATATATACAACGATAATAATAACAATAATATAACTATATGGCTAAACGGAAAAGTTTTGTTATTCTATATCTGTCAAAGCGTCTGACCTTTTATGTTCTGCCGCGCACTGCCATCGAGCGGGTGGGCGGGTGGGCAGTCGACTGGCGAACGTTCGTTCGTTCTTTTATATGTATATAATATAATGTGTATATTATTATATATGTGCGGAGGTTGCAAAAGCTTTCTGATTCGTTGGACGTTTTTCTATCCGCGAGATATAAGCGAAAACGCCATCGATGAACGTGACAAGTCGGCTTCGTGATAATTGCAACAGTGGAAAATATTACTCTGTCGACGAGCGCTCGAGGGTCGGCTGAGATGTATTTGAAAGAAAAAAAGCAGCGTCTCGTTGTCATTGCGGCACGATACCTGTAAGGAAGGATTTTTTATGGGGAGGAGGGGGCGACGTAGTGATAAACCCCCCCCCCCCCCACACTTAGAATTTTAAAAAAAATTGTTTTAACACTTTTAACTATATTAATTCCACGATGTAGATAATATACGGTATAGAAATTCTGATTTCACTAACACAACGAGCATAATAATACTAACATTTCCAAAATTAAATATTCCAAGAAATTACTTGGGAAGCAAGCTACATTCGTTCCTAAGTTTTTAAATCCAGAACTGCAAGCTTAACCAAACTTATAGTTTTATACTTTTGGATTTAAAACGCGATATTCTTGTGTATACCTATTTAGAAACGTTAGATTTATAAAGTGTAATTAAAATTATTAATTAACTAATCATATTAATTAAAATAATTGTTAGTCAATGTTTGTTTAAAGTATTTAAACTGAACTTGGATTCTCATATGAACTTATATAAGTTAATTATTAATTAATATAGAAATACAATTTTCAGTGTACTTTATATATCACTCAAAAATATTCCTACTCACCACCCCCTTAAACAACTTTGGGTGAAGATACTTTTGTCTTGTGTTTATATTTATACATGCGCTGTTATATAGGTGTATATATATATATATAGCTAGGATATGCACGATTATGGTGTGTGTGTGTGTTGTGTGTGATTACGATGCAGTTACACGTAATTCAGATGGATTTATCGATATTGTATTATATTTTTATTTACGATATTAAGCAGGTGTAGAAATCATATTTTACTATTCATAAAGCTTTTGATGATTAAGTTTTAAGTATTATATTATTATATTAATAAAATCATGACTAGTCTAGAAAAAGATAAATTATACGAAAATTCTGTGATAGGTAATTTAATCGGTGAGTACATATTGTATAAACGAAATTATAAGATAATAGCAGGGGCTACAATAATATTTGATAGAAATGTAAAAGTAGTAAGTAATATATTTTGTAATTTAATTTTTTAAGCAATTATGCGCAAACGAAGACGTAAATGAAATAACTTGGTTATCGTTATAAATTAATAGATGTAATTATGTTATCAGATCTACAAATAACCACGGGGAGAAAAATATTAACGTCGAATAAAATATAAAAATATCATGTCGTCGACTATTCTATAATACAATATTATATTTAATGCACGCGATAGTGAATAACGCCAGATAATAATATATAATAGGACCTGTTAACCATAAGAGATGTACATCACTCTAAAAAAAAGCAAATAGCAAATATTATAATATATAATATATTATATGAGCAAATAAGACGAAATTTGTTTCGGAATTAGACGCAATTTGTATATAAGTGCGTGAACTATATTATTTTATCACATTACATAAGGTAAATTATTATTAAATGACAATACTGTATTGATTTCGTGCACGTTTCAAATACTACTCGAGCCAAACAATTCACGACGTAGTGCTCGTACCTGCATGGCGTATTATTACATGACGGGCTAAAATTTAATTTAACGAAAATTTCCCGTCATTATACTCGCGTTGTAGGTGCACGTGACAATATTATAACGTAATGACAACGACAACAGCTCGATTTTTTCGTATTTCTATTCATGTTTTTACTCGCACACAAACTATAACGTGATGAAACGGAATAGTGTGATATTTTATTATAATGATACGAAAACGAATTTTACTCATCGAACGTCTCATGAACTGCCACGTTAAGGTGTCCGTCGTAATAACCTGACCTGACCCGACCGACGTAATTGTTTTTTTTTTTTATCGATATTTTTTAATAATTAATCAGACGCCACGCCAAGGACAACATTTCGACTTGAAAATTGTTTGATAATATATACCTATATAATATATTATTATTATTTAACAATTAGTAACCACAAAACAAAAAACAAACTGTTTTAACCACACACGACGAGGTCCCGGAAAATAGTTTTCGTGTTCTGGGTTACCGATACAAGGTGTCTTTATCCCAGCGTACCAGCATATCATCGTCCCTATGTGTTTTAAATTTCGACTTTGAGACTGTTTTTAATATTAATACTTAATAATGATTATTAATCATTCCAATGCGATGTTATATTTTATAATCATCGGTCATCATTGGTATCATCATTAGTTGGTCGGCGCGGTGAATAGGCAATTTTGGCACATCGGAGCATAGATATTAATATTATTATTATTCCGAATATTATAATAATATGCCACGCCATAGTTGTTGTCAGCGAACGAATATAATAATAATTCTTATTTTATCTTATTTTCGATTCGACAACGGTGCGACTTACAACCACTGCTTGTCAGCTTGTCAGCGAAGACAGTCGCACACGACTTACAAACGTATAGCAAACGGCGACGAATTCGTCGATGTCAAATATTGCGCGATATCGGACCGGCCGTTTTAATTATAACACGGTTAAGTTGTCACAATGAAACCATTGACCTGTTATATATAAAATAGATTCGTTCGGTTGTTATATAGAAAGGTATTGTATTGAGGGAAAGAAGATTTCGACGTCGGTCGGATTGCAATAAAAATAATTGACCTGATAAGACGGTAATCCCATAATTCCCATTCTGTTGGTTTTATTATCTATGCTGAGATAGAATAGCACATAATATAATAGTAAAGAGTTTTATTCAGTAAAATAATAATATTATGAATGGTTATTAAATTTTTTATTACGTGAGCACTTGGACGAGGGAACGATAAAATATAATAATATGTCGAGTTGCAAACAAAAAAATTACTAGACCCGCTACTGCAGATATCATCAGTGACGGATCTAAGTCTCGAGGTGAAACTACACGAATCTGACAAAAATGAAGAAAATCGAAAATTTGAATTTAAATATTTCAACTGAGTATAGGGCTCATATGTGTCAAATTTAGTCATAATACGTAGGCATGAAATTTAGTCTATGACAGTTTAAAAAAAAGGGGTGCGGGTGATTTGTTGAAAATGTTTCATTGAAATTTATTAAAATCGTACTCTAAGTATATACCCTCAACAAATTTGATGGGGACATCACTGCGGATTATATGCGCAATAACTGCAGCTACGAGAGATACAGCCGAACATAATTTTATTATTTCTACAAACGCATGCCTATACTGTCTATGAAAACATATTATAACCGTTTGAGGGGTCGTCGGTGGAAAAATATGTTTGTCGTCGTTATAAACGGTAAAACCGACACATAATAATATATTATGCTCTGCTACGTTAAAATGTTTTCGTGCACGTCATCGTCGTACATGTATGGTATTAAATTGCATTACACTCACTGACTTGGTTTTATGATTGGATACATTATTCACATGTGCGTTCCGTCAAAACGAAAGGGGAGGTGTGGACTGCACGAGGGGTGATTTCTGTAGGGTCGAAAAAACGTATTGCAAACACACTTTTGTTTCAGCACTTATTCTGCAGATGTGTCTCGACAACGAGCGATACATATTATTATTAACACAGACAACTGTGCGAGCACACACTAACAGAACACACTTTGAAACGATTATACCGAGGGCCAGAGTGTTAATTTACTAGTGTCAAACCTCGGCGAACTTTTTTAATTATAAACGTTGAAAATAAAATTATTTTAAGTCATAAAAATTAAGAAAGTTGGTAATTAATTCCAAAGATTCTTATAATATTTTCTTAACAGTTTCCCTAATCGCAAAAATAAAACAAAATCCGCCACCATCGTATATTTATTACGAATTTCAGTAGCGTTGGGGGAGGGGAGAGAAATGGTTGTCTCTCCGGGGCCAACTTCCGGTCTTGTCATATTTTCAAAGCGTATTTGGTACTAATCATAATAATATGATATTATATTAATATTAACAATAAATCATAACTGACCACGCGTGTGTGATGTGACGTTTCAGGTGTGGCTGTTCGGCGATTACCTGTGCTCCGTGTGGCTGGCCGTGGACGTGTGGATGTGCACGGCAAGCATCCTGAACCTGTGCGCCATATCGCTGGACAGGTACCTGGCCGTCACCAGGCCGGTGCAGTACCCGAGCCTGATGACCAGCTTCCGGGCCAAGGTTCTGGTGGTGATCGTGTGGGTGCTGAGCTTCGTCATATGCCTGCCGCCGCTGGTCGGCTGGCGGGACACCCACATACCGCCCGAGGCGTCCACGGTGCTCATCCGGAACGAGCTGTACCGGAACGGCACCGGCGGCCGGCCGCAGCAGGAGGCGCTGCCGCCGTCGTGCCCGTGGATTTGCGAGCTGCCCAACAACAAGTGGTACGTCGTGTACTCGGCGCTGGGCTCGTTCTACATACCGATGTTCGTCATGCTGTTCTTCTACTGGCGCATCTACAAGGCGGCCGTGCACACCACCCGGGCCATCAACCAGGGGTTCCGGACGATGCGCAGCCGCCGGACGTTCGGCAACCGGTTCGACGAGCAGCGACTCACGCTGCGCATACACCGGGGCCGCGGCTCGTCGCTCAAGCACGCGGCCACCGCATCGCCGTCGTCCGCTGCCGTCACCGCGGCTAACGGCCCGGGAGGCGGCTCGCCGGACGTGAACCGGCCGCCGAACAGCCGGCGGCCGTCGGTCCGGCGCAGCAACCACGAGCGGATCAAAATCAGCGTCAGCTACCCGAGCTCGGACTGTATAAGCGCAGCGGCCGCCGCCGCGGCCGTGGCCACTGTCACTACGGCCACCACATCTGTGGACGCCAACGGAAACTCGCCGCCCGAGACGCTTAGCCAAAAGTCGCGGAGCTCGTTCTCGTCCACGACGTCGCCGACCAGCTCCAGTCCACTGTACGCCGTCCACTACACGGCGGCCGAGACGTACCATCACCAGCGGGCCGCCACCGTCCGGTCAGTGGCCGACACGTCCGCTTGTCAGCTGCGTGTGGCCGGTGGCAGCCGGAAGGAACACCGCCGGTGCAGTGCCGGCGACACGGCCTCGCCGCACTCGCGTCTCCTGTTGACGTCGTCGCCGGGCGGAGACCATCACCACCATCACCAGCACGGTGGCGGAGGATCAGCGGTCGGACGACCCGCGTCCTGTTCCGTCACGTCGGTCAAAGACCAACTGTCGCCGTCACCGTCGTACGACGAGTCCACTGGTGGCGGTGGCGGCGGTGGTGGTGGCAGTAGTGGTGGGGCAGGCGCGAGCGGGGGAAGCGACGTCGGGCTCGGGCGCGGCGGCCTCGGGTCCTCGAACAGCAAGTCCAAGTTTGCGTCGAAGATGATGGGCGGTGGCAAGCGGAACATCAAGGCCCAGGTGAAGCGGTTCCGGATGGAGACCAAGGCGGCCAAGACGCTGGGCATAATCGTCGGCGGTTTCATCGTGTGCTGGCTGCCTTTCTTCACCATGTACCTGGTACGGGCTTTCTGCCCCACGTGCATACAACCCACCCTGTTCTCCGTCATGTTCTGGCTGGGCTACTGCAACAGCGCCATCAACCCGATGATCTACGCGCTGTTCAGCAAGGACTTCCGGTTCGCGTTCAAGCGGATCATATGCCGGTGGTGCTGTTGGGCGTCCGCAAGCGACTCGACGGGCGGCGGCGGACTCACCGTCGCCGACTACGGCCGCCGCAAGGGGTCGGATGGTTCCCAACTGGGGGCCGGCGGCCACGGCGGCGCGTCGCCCCGGAACAGGTACATCGTGACGAGTTCAGGTGCCGGGGCCGCGGGTTCCGACGAGTGCAGCACGCGCAGCATGCGGCTGCTCCAGTACTCGGACAGCGAACCGCTCAACGAACCGTGTTCGGACGACAGGTGATGGCCACTGCGCGAGCGGCCACTGCGCCGCTGTAATGATGTTACTATAAAAATAATATATTATAATACGCAGGTACGACTCCTGTTCGGTGCGACTATTGTTTTCGCATTATTAATTATTATAACTATTAAACGAAATAATATATTATATACAAATACACTAATATAAGTTTATGATTATAATTATAATTATTATTATTATTATTATTATTATTATATACGATAAAATATTATTATGTGTTTCCGTTACCCACTCATTATTATTATTATTACTATTATACGCATTGTGTAATTACATATTATTATTATTATTATTATTATTATGTTTACCGACATGATTACATGAATAATATTATGTTTTTTAGTTTCGTCTGTAACGTCTTAGGTCGAACGAATACTACTGCAAACACGAGTTCTGTTGCTTTGTCGTTTACCGACCGATCGTCCTCATAATGATATTATTATTTATACAACACACAAGACATCGACTCACTCCGTTTATAATATATAATGATATTATAGCATATAATATGATAATAGAGTTGGCGGAATTGTTTTAAAACATTTTTTATTTAATTTTTCAACGAAATTCGCTATAAATAGCGGTATGTCAACGCCCTCGAAAAAAAATCGAAAAAAACGGTCTACGAGAGCAGTACTTTTGAAGGGTATAATTATTATGGTTATATACACAATATAATACACAGGGTGAGCACGGTAACCATCCCCTTTTTTCTTTAATAACGTAGTTAGTCAAAATCTGTTTTTTTAAATTTGTAAATATCCTAGAGGACGCTATCGTTTCGGGAAAAATGGTTGTTCGTTTTCCACTGCTGTAAATTACTCGCTGACGATTTTTCCGAAAACTTTGACGTAAAAATTCGAATGAGTAGTTTTCGAGTTATTCAACCATTCGAGTTTACCGTAACGATAACAGGTCCATGATAAGAAAGATGGAAGGTACGGGGGCTACGGGAACTACGGCGATCCGAACATTTTCTGTTAGGTAATATTAATCCATCGACATTGATAATAATATTCTCAAACTTGGTCCTGGTATAATAATTGACACTAAATCCAATTTTACACCCAATTTATGTTTTAGTAAAACCATTTTTAAGGACTATTATCCTCGATTTCAATCTCACTTTTATTCACATTTCAATTTAACTGAAAAACTACTCGTTTGAATTTTCGAATTGCGTAAATCAACACATAAAAATTAAAAGAACCACTAAATAATTTACATTAAAAGGGAAAGAAGGGTTCTCTTTAGAAAAACAGAGTAGTTTGTATGGCCACGGCACACACCACCATAATAGGACGAAAATATTCTTCAAGAATTTTAAAAAATGGTCTTTGATTTTTCTATAGTAACCTATATGTATATTATATTTAAAATAAAAAAAAAGGTAATTGACTAAAAATCAAACGAAAAATGGGGGCGACCATGCTTGGTGAATCACCCTATATATTATATATTTTTTTTTTATCCCGCCATTTAGATAATAAAAAATATTCAAACTCGGCACAAACAGCATAAATATAGGTCATATTCTCGTAGGCCGTTTTATTTATGTCCACTTACTCAATTGAATCGAGCTCCGTGTAATTTATCACCGCACGATTTTTACGTAAAACTCGCGAAACTCAAAAACAAACATAAACCATACCGCCCCATATATTTTGGACGATATTTTAAAACAAAACACGCATACCACCTGCAGCACACTCCTCGGTTGATTATAACTGTCGACAGCCGATCTGGTGATTCCTAAACAATCCGCTAAAAACGATTTTTTTACCTATTTTAACGTAAAATTACGGTTTTACTAAAAATAGGTAGGTATACTTACCTACAATAATAATATATTTTAACGATTAATCATACGCACTTCAATAATGGTTGCAAACCGAATCGGTTGTTGTACGCATTTTATTTAGCAGCACTTGGAAATAGACAAAAACATAATATTATGCGCTTTTTCGCGAATGGTAAAAATGTTGCTGAACACGGTGAAGCGGGTTAGATTTAAATCGGAAGAAAATAAAAAAAACCTAACCCGTTCAGCGATAGGTTTAGAAGAGTAAATTGTATAATGATATAACTATAGTAGAATAACAATTGATACTACTAACCCACACAAAATATTGGACAAAACACATAATACCATGTTTGAAAAGTAAAATAATCAAATCAAGCCAAAGGTTAAAGTTTAATTTTAAACTTAAATCGACATAAGCGGATGTCACCGTAAGATATATAAACGGAATAAATAACTGTAAATGGTACGAAATTTCGTCCAAAACTTACTGAAAATTTAATAATAAATCGTTCAATTTCACTATTATTTAACGACTTAAATTATTTAATTTATGCAGAAAGTTAAATTTTTGTGTCTCTACATCGAGCCCGCGACGAGTAAACATAATGTTTGTTGGAAAATTATTGCATCGTCCTAATACCCACCCTAACTCTAAGAGAATATAAAAATGTCAGGTATTTATAAAGTATATACGAATAACACAATTTATGTACCTAACGATA
This sequence comes from Acyrthosiphon pisum, assembly GCF_005508785.2. Lineage (NCBI taxonomy): Eukaryota > Metazoa > Arthropoda > Insecta > Hemiptera > Aphididae > Acyrthosiphon > Acyrthosiphon pisum. The sequence goes on from NC_042495.1 coordinate 108,833,952, forward strand.
TATTAATTAATATAATAAATCAAATAAAACATATTAAGACGATTTTTGTCAATTATATCAATAAAACATATGTACCTAATCAAATAAAAAACAAGTATCGCATAGTACCTTCAAGTGTTTTAATTTGTTTCAATATTATATAATATTATTAATATAATAATATTATATAATATTATTGTCTTTAGTCGCTATCGATATCTCATTTGCCTTCACTCAGCATCAATTTTGCGAGATATCCGTTAGAATATTATTCGTTGTTTTTCTAACGAAGTTTCATCGACTTAACAATGGCCGGTACCTATGTTATTTGATATTCCAATTTCAATCTTTTCGTATTTATTACGACTCTAGCGCAATCGATTTTGATCCGTTCCGTCGGACCAACGAAAACAATATGAATTTTCCACTACGATCGACCGGACACTATAATACTTGCCAACATTAATTTTATTTATTTCCTGTCGTCTTCTTCGTCTTTTTTTCTTCCAATACGTTTTATTGGTTTTCGTGTTTTGTTATTCGTATTGTCTTTCACGCGTATTTCTATACGGTCTCGACGGTTTCCTATATATACTTTAATAAAACGCTTTTAACAATATTTTTTGGAAATACTGAATCTACAGTTAATTTACAATTGGCAAGTATGATAATATTATAATAATATAAAAATTGGAAAATATAACGGAACGACAAAGGATCAAACCCCGAAGATTAATGAATTCTAATGTGACATCTATTTTTTTTTAACGGCTATTGAATGTGTCACTCGCGTTCAGAACAATCACAATATAAAAAATAAAACTTCTATCGATTTCGTGTTTTGAGTTAAGCTGTTTGCAATATTTATTTTGCGTTAATGAATGTCCCTTGCGACATTACGTGGTCAATACAGCCTGTACGGCCGAAAATCCATAAAATACGTAGTGTCTACACGAAACCAACTTTCGGTAAGTTCTTTAAATTTGAACATTCTCTTCAAATAATGGTTCCTATAATCATCATCAATTAACGAGTTCAAATACTGCGGACCATCATATACTTAGCTCGGAGAACTAATGAGGATTTGGTGCTGAAAACGGTAAGTGTGTAAACATTGAAAATAAAGTGAAAATCGTTACTTAATACATCACGTTATTCATTATTTATTTTAAAAATAAAACACTGAAGTATCCAAAAGAACTTGTTTAAATATTTAAACTATATATACCTATATTATAACACTTATATACCTATATTATAACACTTATATAACTATGTTATAATCGGTGTTATTGAAAATGTAAATTGAATGATACATTGACTTAATGCGAGTGCACAATTTAAATAAATTCAATTTTAATAATAATTTGAAATCGTACTCCCAAGTAATATTAATTAAAATGCTAACTAATATTTCAATAGATTGTAGGTACCTGGTACACACTTAGATTTCGACAAAATAAAAGAGGTATTGAGCATGATTTTATAATAGGTATAATTTGATATTACATATATTATTATATACACGAAACAGATAAAATAAAAATATAAAATAAATCTATTATAATATAATGTATTGATAATAATAATATGTAATCGTTAATACTTAATAAGTTAGTATTTCTGTAATCCGTGAAGGTAAGTATATTTTATATAATACCTACGATCTACACATACAGAATTGTATACATGTACAAGTATTATTTAACGTAACCTTACCTAACCTAAACTTAAGTCTTTGAAATATTAATCAGGAACATTTTTAAAACTAAAGATTTATAATGTAATTTTTACGAAAATCGATAAAAATAATAAATCAATATCTTATACAAATCTAGTATCAAAATAATTTCAAAGGACATTCTTGGGTTTATGAAATTAAAATTTACAATCATGAATTACTTTATATTTGTTAATTATTACGAAAAGTATTAAGGAATAAAAATACATACATTTCGCTTAGTACTAATAACGAATAAACTTTCTGTATAAACATAACATATATTTTGTATGTATTTTTTGAAATATATACACGAGTACATGTAGTAGTTTATTCGAAACGGCCATAAAACTTTATGATACTACAATTAAAAGATATATTAATTGGCTCTTGGAGATTAGTTTTTGACATGTAAGTTAGTTAACTACCAATAGTTAAATAGCAAACGACACAGTAGAATCGCTTTCGGGGCCACTCTCGATTTTTGGCAATTTTCCCTTTAGACGATTACCGCTGCGTCGTTTGTTCCGTCTGGTGAACGCCAAAACGCCAACAATCCGGCGCCGTTGCAAAGTACATAACAACTGTGCCAAAACTGATAACTTTTTCACTACGATTTTGCCGGCTTATTTGGTAACAATTCACCTTATCCCGTGCCACCTTTACAACAATTCTAAAATGTCCTCAATTTAACAACATCATGAACGTCCAGAGGGCGTTTAATCCATTGCCCATTAAACATTTCAAAAGTACCCCCATATAAAATATCATAGAGATTCTATAAATCAACAGATATAATAATAATAATAATAATAATATATAAAGCATAAATACAATAAAACGTCTCGTAAATTTATCTTTAATAACAAAATAACAAAAAAAAAAAAAAAATCAAAAATACATGAGTAAAAACTTTAAAAGTTTAGACTAACCTATATTAAAAGTTTACTTATATTAAAAGATTTTTAAACTAATAAAATTATAAATATATATTATTGTGATATCCTTAATGTGTATAAATATTTTAATAAAAATACAACTATTTGTTCGAATTTTGAATTAAATATAATGAATTTGAATAAATAAATTATTAAATAATAAGTGCTAAAATTAATTTTAAAAAATTTTAAAAAAAAAGGTGGCGAGTATGCTTGGTGATTCACCTTGTATAGATGTACAATAAACAGTACCTAACTATGTCTGTTTTAAAAAAAAAAACATTTACAGCACCTTGCCAACCACGATTGATCAATACAAGTAAATGGAGAGATACTTATAACACTTATATTATAGACAAATAGTTTTTGCTATTTATGATATTAGTACAATTGATTCAATTGAAATGATGAAAACGGTAAATACAAAAGTAGCCCACGAGTTGTGGGCCGCAACCACTTAATATTATTAATGAGCAGAATTCAGACAATTTATGGCATCACTCGGGCTGACACACGGTTTTTTCTCAATCTTATGTGGCCCTTAGCTATTAATAGATACAATTAGTTAAAAAAAAAATTATTTCAACACATATGCACAATAATAATAATTGAAAAATGCTACATACGACTTAAACATGTTTATGACAGAGTTACTTATCTTCCATAGTATTAAAGAATCTTATTAGTTATTAAAAAAAAAATATATTGTAAATATTACAAAACAATACATTTTGGGTACCATCCAATAATAATATTCAGTTTAATAATGATCACAACTAGATTAATAATAAAATATATAGTTAAGAATTCTAATAATCGAAATTTTAACAATAGTACATTTAAAATGGGGAAAATAAGAATGAACATGCTTAAAAATTCACCTTGTATACGGGTTGGAAAAATCTAAAAAGGATCATCTGTCAAATGATATGTGTACTCATTCGTAACCTTATTAATAAAGACATTTTTATTTTTTTACTCATAATTTAAGTTTTTTTTAAACTACCTATAATTGAACAAGTTTTAATTTTAAGTGGAAACTATGACCACCATATCGCATAGGTACTAAATTCTAATACAAATTAATGGATACCATACAGTTTTAATTATTATGGTCCTCGGTGGTGCTAAATTTATAAAAACCGTGTGATGCATAATTTTAGGTTTAAATTTTCTACCATCTCATTTACGGCCCCGATGGAATCACCACTTCCAATCCCCATTGCTAACATAGATTAAATAAAAAAAAAATAGATAAGAAAAACAATAACCTGCATATAGGCACTCATGTGAAAAAAACTTAAGCAAATAATAAAAGCAAAACATTCAATTCTCCTTATCTTCTTTCTTAGTTAGATATAACTCACTACATAAACTTACTGATTGGTTACAAAAGCCCACTCTAAAATTAGATAAAGTACATTAAATTTACACGCTTAGTTATTATAATAATATTATATAGTTAATTAGTCCATAATATAGTATGAATAATATATTCAATATATTATTATTATGTTTATTATACTCGTTGTGTCAAACGTCTTTGACGTTCACCCAAAATGTTTTTACACTAGAACGGAAAAAATAATTTAGGCCCAAGTCGCCTGACATCAACAATGGATATAGGTAGTAAATCCCATGGCCATAGCCCATAACAGTAGCAACAGTGAAAATCTAGTCCTTAAAACGTCACCACCGCTGTCGGTAAATGGATAAAATAAACAAAATTGTACGTCATATTATTGTATAAAATCTAAAAAAAATACAATAACAGCAACATTATGGGGGAAAGTTTGAAAAACTAATAAACGAAATTGAAATTCTTTCGTAACCTCAAACACTAAATATTGTGTCACAATTTTTGTATTTTTTTTTTACTTTTATAAAATAAATTTATACTAACATTCAGTTTGATACTAGGAATAGTATTAAGCGTTACACCAAATATCAAAGTTAGTTCTACTAAGAATTATGATTTTTCATTTTTAAAGTTATAAATTATGTGTTTTAAAATAAATTAAATTTAAATGTACAGAATAAAAGTTAAACTTGCGAATGTAGTGTTCAACATTTTGTATATTATAAAAATAACGTTGATCAATTATACGTTGAAATTTATATTTTTGTTTAAATATAATATTAAACATTAATCGTTAATAAAATTAAATGAGATTTTATAAGTTGCATGATCAATGGAATATGACCCCATCAAATAACAAGAAATTACACTAAGCATCACAGACGCACAGGTAACTACAAATTCGTCCAAAAAATCCAAATATTACATGAATACTCTTACTATAGGTACTCATATAAGGCACCAATATTATTTACGCATAGTTCAACAAATTATTACAATCATTGCTCAAGGAAGGATATAATGGAACGATAACAGATCAAATGTTAATTGTTATATACCATTGGTATTTAAGCATGTGTAATAATTTTATAAAAAAATAGTTACACAATATAAACATAACATGTGTAAGTCTGTAAAATATTGTGAACAAAATATTGATAACCATTCGATAAATATTACCTGTGGTTTCTTGGCTTCTATGTTATAAGTAAAATGTATTATTCCGAGTTTCGCTAGAATAAAAAAAAACATTATTCTTACAAAGATATGTTTTATTATTATTTTTATATGACCACTATGTCCACTAGAATTTAGAATAAGATTATTTTTTATTTTTTATTGGTCTAAAGCTTCGGTTAAAGAATATGATAATTGTTTTAAAAATATAATTTTGTCTTATTGAAGGGAAAATTAATTTTTTTTTTTTATTATTTGCATTAAGGGCGTTGTAGCCGGTGCGTTTTTTAGTACAAAAATATGTATTACAGGAAAAACTCTCACGCCCTATAGAATAATCGGATTCTGTTAAAATAAACAACCAGTGAAAATTTCATGTATCTATTTGTTTTGAAGTTACACCAAAAACCAAAATCAATTTTCTCGAAAACAGGTTTTGCGTAAAAATTCCCGTTTTTCCTTAATTTTTCATTTGTTTTTCACGGCGCTTTTGAAAACTACTGGAAAAATTTTACTTTTGACCCCCCCAAAGTATCAACTAGATTCACTTTCCTATCAGAAAAGATACTGTTGAAGAAAATCGAAGCACTTCTACTGTCCTAAAAGGTGATGACAGACACAAAAAAAAAACACACATCATTGTAAAATCAATACATTCATCGTTTCACTCAGAATCTAAAATTCAAAAAATCCTAACCTAACCTAACCTAACCTAACCCCCCGTAAATAGGTATTGAGCTGTAGATTAGTAGACACGTATTATAATTAAGGTGGTAACTAAAATATAAAATATAATTTTTAAATTGTATAGAATTTCGGAAAATTGGAAAAACCGGCACCGCGAAACCCTTAATATTAATAGTTTCCCTAAACGCAAGGAAAATGTATCATCCACTTACTAAAAATAAGTTGTGAATTATTGTATACCTACCATAACTTTATAAAAATAAAAGTAGCTTATACATTCTGTTAATAATAAAAAAGAATATAAAAGACTATAATTTTTTATTAGCAATAGGTACTTAATATTATTATTTTTAACAATTTTAATATTATAATTGAAAATGTATTATGCATAATATACACAATATACGTATTATACGTAACATATTAATACTAAACAAAACAAATATTATATTTTAAATCTCAGGTTTGTCTTACGTTATATTAATTTGCTCTAATAAAACTTTAATGCGCATAATATTGAGAGTATGTTTTTAATCAAAACTTTCTAAGAGTTTGAATATAATATAAATAAGTGTATTCTATTTATTTTGTACATCCATAAGTTTGTACACAAATTGACCAAAACTGCACGAAAGATCTTTGTACATATTTGCCATTTGGGATGCATTACTGAATATGTACTCAACAGTGTTGGTGTTTATGGTCTTAATACACACAACTTTGGACTACAGTCTACAATCGTGTAACAGCTTAGCAATTAGTAACAACTAATATTTCCCTCAGGGTATTGGCAGTAAGCAAATAATCAACAGAGAATGCGAAAAGTGGTGATCTCAAATGTTTAGTTTCTACAACGTAAATAATTTTAAACCTAAGTTATTTTACAACAAAATTTAATTTGGCCTAATGTGGTGAAATACCTTACACAATGGTTTTATGTACCAAAAATTATTTATTCGAGCCCTAACATTCGTTGAATACTTTAATAATATTATTACTTGGTTATCATTGAGCTCGTAACAACTATAATAGTATTAATGTAAAAATCAGAAAAAAAATATTTTAAATTTGTATTTAATAATGGAACTGTGGTAATATTTTAAGTTCAAGGTACTATATTATAATTAGTTCTATGTTATGATACCAATAAGAAAATACTACTAATATTATAATTGATTTATTGATTGTTCACAAAATAATTACATAAAAAAAATTTCGTCCAAATAATATTATAATATTATGCTATACCTATTATTATTTATTTTAATAGTCTATTTTAGATTGGCCTACCTGTTTGATTTGATTTATTTTTTATAATTATTACAACTTAATAGTCTCACAGTTTAAATATAATTAATCAACTAAATATGTAGGTACATTTTCAAGCAACACACAGATTAGTTAGTTATCCTACATGGCAATACTGTTACAGTTTTACACGGTAAACTTTAAATCCCCGAAGCACCTCCCTCAAAATTTGAACTTGGGACCAAAACCCAATAGTTCCACAAAGCTCGCCGATACGAATTTGGTGTAACTTCAAAAACATCAATAATTAAATGTTTATTTATAAACACAGTAAAGACGAGTCATTATTATAGATAATACCTACTTACTTAATTTTATCTTTTTTAAATATAAATTTAAAAACCCAAATAAATTATATTTTTTTTCAAGTAAATACAATTTTCCTGTATAGCGCATACTTGAAAAAATGTATTTAATTACATACCACATTAACTTTTTAATAAAATAATATCTTATTAAGTTATTTAAGACTGTTTAGTAAAATTACTAGGCACCTACTCAAAAAGTACTCTTACATTCTTAAAATTGTATAACGAAATAAATAACCATCACTAACAGATATTTTTTTTTGGTTCCATGATTTTTTTAAATTATATTATGTAATATACAAATACAATTGTACTAAAATATTAATATAAATATTATGTAAGTAATATTATGTAACTCTGAGTGATGACTGATTTTAAACACCCTATTTTCTATCGTAATTTGAATTATATCTCTTGGTAAAATAAAAAATTCAACACAAATCAAATATCATATTGTTGTTTTTTATAAGTACCTGTCTAGGTTCTCTAGAACAGAGAAAATAATTTGCAAGTAATCTCGAAGTAACCTTAGACACATGTTCAGAATTAAAAATTATCATGTTTTATAATTTATAATTGAATGTGCAACACGTCCAGCTTATAATTATTAAGCTAACTCAACCCAAGACATTTCATTTGTACACAGTGCATAGTGATAGGTACCGACGTACCGTCGTTAGTTTTTTTTAAATTTAATAACAATAAATAAAAGAATAATTATACAACGTAGTTCTCATTTGAAATGTTGACTACCATATAATAATATTATGTATTGTGTATATTACGTTTATATATAACGCTTAAATATGTGATTAATAAATAGTATCAACTATCATTTATTTTTTTTATCACTACTTATTTAAGCACATGCTTGTGGTGGTGGTAGAGAGTCATATAACATGATATGAACAATTCAATGAAATTATAAATAGGAAAAGCGGACAAGAATTGAATCAATCTAGTATACAACTATAATACTTATAACTAATATTAAATTACAACAGTTAAATAATATAATTCCTATTATTATTTATTCAAGTATTGAAAATAACCAAATCTGAATTTTATTTTTCATTCCTATAGTTTACGATTCTTTTCTGTATAGAATATGTCCCTTTTTATATTTACTGACATTAAGTTGTAGTTGTTTGGACCTAGATAATCTATAAATTTAATGCATGTATAAAAATGATTAGTGAAACTCTCAATTTATAATTTCACATTATATAACATTAAAGGAATACGTTTTTTATTTTTCCAAGAAGTATATTGGTTGGTCGCTTATTGTTGATATTGATAGGTACGTAACTGGAACAATAATAAATAGTACTAAAAGGTCAAATACAAGGTGCATACCTACATACCTATAGGTACCTTTTTTTGTTGTTTGAGATTAATGCTTCAACCCCTTAGGTTTTAACATGTCATCGAGATTTGCATTATTGTGTTTATTAAATATTAAGTATTACATTTTAAAAAGTTTTACAATTTTATATTACGCTATTAAAAATAGCTTATTTAAGGTAGGTATCTAAATTACACCGCTTATTATTATACGTTGATTCGAAAACGTTTAAGATAATATTCTTCAAAAATCACTTATCTCTAGATAAATCGGCCAATAAATATAAAATATTCAGTCTCAAATAGTGTATAGGTTATATACCCACCATGTACATTGTACATCCATTATGAGTTATGGCTTTTACAATGTTCGTAACCCAGGTTACCAAAGTGACTACTTGAAGTGGAATAGAACCTATAATATATTATTAAATACATCAATTAAAATTACTTTTTACAATTTGTTTGATTGATACATTATTCCGGGACATAATTTTGTTACCTACCATTATTATCATTTATCAATATTATACGTAGTTGATTATAATTTATATTATATACATATTTTATAAAATTGATATTATTTTATTAAATATTAAACACGGTAACTTGTTTAAAATTCCAATACGACAAGAACGAATTTTAAAATAATTTTTAATTCTAATATTTTCTTTCCACGAATGCGTTTCCTTTTTTTACCGACTATTTTATTTTTTATAATTTATTTATTCATAGTAAACTATAAGTCAAGTAAACAAAGGTGATTTATATCTAGAAAATACACAAATTAGTATAATATCTTTATTTTTAATATCAAAATACATTGTAAAATACAAATATGAAATAAGTCTTAGAATATTAATATCAGAAAGTATATTATATACTTGATCACCTGTTAATATTGTTACCCCTGCAGGCATACTTTCACATTCGAAACTAGACCAACACGCCGTGTTGTGCCGAACTGTAGGTATTTCATTATCTATATTGTAAAGGTACGTATATTATATTTGTATAAATGCATAATACACTTACACAATAATACAATATGTATACTAATTAATTAATTAAACTAGTAGCTCCCTGTCTATATATTTATTGGAAGAAACATCAATATTTAATTAAATTACAGATCTAAATTCTATAATACAGATGCTATCTAATATTATTTAAAAACCAATATTATTTAAAAAAAATAAATGTGTTATAAATATTAGAATTTGGCAAAAAAAAAAATGAATATAATATTTACACCTTTGAATTACTAACTATTTATATACTTCTAGACTCTACCTAATTTATTAGAAAACACATACATACTTTATAGTATCTAAATAAAATATATCACATGCTTCCTAAACTCATAAAGGACAAAAAAAAAATTATAAATAGGTAATTGTTCCAAAAATAGTACAATAATTAAATAATGTAGATATATTATCATACAGTTTTCCAATTATTAAATTTAAAACTTTTTTTCTTCGTATCTTCGCAGATCAGATTGTTATACTCTGCTATAATATTTTATGAAAATAAGCAACTGTTAGTAATTCTGTTCACTGATGTAATAATATGGTACACTAGTCGGGTTGAGTTAATATTATAATAATAAGCAAAAAACTCTCGTCGTAATTTAATATATATTTTTTTTAATCGATGTACAATCAGAGTACATAACAAGCTCTCCTTGATTTTTGTTTTTGTATTTTTAATCGAATGAGCGTTATAATATTATTATTTCGTTGTATTGCACTGCAGAAGTTTGCTAAGAATATAAAAATAATTTATTGATATCTATTGTATATTATTTCGATGTTTCGAGTATACAGAGTGTCCCACTGAGATCTGACAAATTCCATAACTTTTGCTATATTCAACATTTTAAGTTTTTGTTTTTTATATATAATTTATAGTCACTAGCGCTACACATATAATATACAAAAAAATATTTTTATTTTTTAATAGGTAGTGAAAATAAAAATTTTAAATTTTGATTTAAATTTTTTTGGATAAATTCAAAATAACCAATTTGTGTATCTGATTATAAGAACAATTTTGATGGTAAAACCATTTATATAAGTCAAGTGGCTTATTATTTAGAATTTTTTTAAATATCTATAATTTTTTGATAAAATTATTTTTGAACTTAATGACTTTTTTAAAAATATTATTTTTGGGATTAAATGCTGACATGAGTATATTTCTTAAATTATTTACCAATCCCATAATATTAACGATTTTGGTCATGAATTTAAGTAGCATAATTTACACTAGTATACGGTTTTAATATAATAAATATGTTAATAATTATAATATCACGTGCTCGTGTAGGTGTTCGTGATGATACAGCTTATAACAATACTCAGGTTTAGAAAAGAAAATCAATTGAGAATGAAAATTGTTCAGTGACTACTAAATTATAATGCCCCAGCCCAGTGAAGTCCTCTTAAAGTAGCTATTTTTGTACTCTTGAAATCATAAATACAACACTGTCTTTCGAATGATTTGCGATCGTTTCAATAACGACAAGTCCGACATTACTTTTGAACAAACAGCAGTTAATCAAACTATGCAGTGCCCTGGATACTTGGAACATCGCCAAAGTGTATATTATTATAGTATTATACACTAGGTACACAACTGTTATAATAATAATGTTATACCGTGATATTTGACCCACACTCGGAATTATCATTATGCGTTTACATTTAGTGCCATACTGCACCGGTCGATGATACTTAATACCTGGTTAATACCGCAGTAATAATATTGTATGTGTCTATATTCTGTGAAATATGATTGCTGTTTGCTATTATAGTACTGCTACGTCAGTTCAACATATTATCATTATTTTTATACATTTTGTTTCGAATAAAATTGTAACATCACGTCGGACGTATGTATATAATACAAGTTACGACCGAATAGGTACTTAACCTATATAATAACAGTAAGTACTATACATATTATAGTGCGTTAAATATTCAAATAATTCGGGTGTCTCGTCAATGTCGTAATATAATTTTTCAAATAAATCCTCAAAATCGAACGCTGTGCATTTTACTTTTACCGACAAAATGCAATACATAACTATACATTATGATGTCTTAAAAATAATAATATGGTCTCTAATGAACTGAGGTGTATACTAATTATTAGTGATGAATGACAAGCCGCAATGGTTAAACAATTGTCCATAAACTATAATTTAGTTATTTTCGAGTGCAATTTAACTATGTAGTCTACATTATGATTATGACTATATTATACCCATGCAATGTCCGCTATTTATTTATTTTTAATTAAACCGCAAAAATTATACCGAACCGCAATTATAGCGGTTTCATATAAACTTTAAATGCATTTTTAAAACTTTTTTTTCAACATCCTGACGATAATTTATTTAAAAATTAAAAGACTATTGTTTCGTCTTAATTGCCATACTATATATTTTATATACATATATATATATATATCAAAATGATCAAGACTTTTAATTTTAATATGAAATTTAAAAATTCACGACAAACTCCGTAATATGAAAACCACAATTATTTTTTATAATTACAATATATATTATAATCTGAAATATTTAATGTTTTTTTTATTCATTTAATGTCTGGAAATATTTAATAAAATACTTACTATTTTTCTCGTACAATGTTGAAATGTTTGTGAAAAACATAAAATAATATTTATTCGACCATAATATTTTACATTGATAAAAATGTATATTGTACGAGCATACTTTAGAATTTAAGAAAAAATTCAAAAGTTATTTAACATAAATCCTGCAAGGTCCCCCGAGGATTAAAAATTATTAAAATGTTATCGGTACACTATATTGTATGAAAAATTATTATACATTTTCACATGTTTTAAAAATGTTGTAAAGTTTATATTTTAATAGTAAAAAATTAAACTTGGAGGCGCCGGGCATCGATCCCGGTACCTCTCGCATGCTAAGCGAGCGCTCTACCATCTGAGCTACGCCCCCAGATGGATACGAGAAGTGAAATGTAGATCATTTGAGAGAACGATAATAATATTAAATCAATATCGAACAACAACTATCTATTATTACACGAGCGGAAGATAAAGTACTCGAATAATGTAAAGTTGAGCCTTGATTGCGGTACTGGGACCAAATCCAAAAAAAACCAAATATTTTTAATATTCTTGAAAACAAATATGAGATCGTATGCAATGCGGGAAGTTTAAAATTTACATTTTAAAAATAATATGGTACGAATTTTGGACCTATGGAGGATGTTTAACTTCAACTGTGAAAATAAATTATAATGTATTATTTTTGGTTCTGTAGTATTTATTTCCTATAATTAATAGAATCTGCAAATGTACCTAATCTAAAAAAAAAGGTGGGTAAATGGATGTCGCTCTGCCGTACAGTAGGTTACAAGTGGGTCACTGTATAATGGATAGTATTAAATTTGAATTCAATGATATAATATCACTGTATAAGAAAAACGATTCAGAGCGGAGACGGTTTGTCAGACTAGGTATTAGACATACCTATTATAGGTATCTACTCATCTATAGTATGAAAAAAAAATTGACCTATAATAAGTATCAATAATAAATTCCAAATTAATCATATCACAATATCCATTAGGTAACGCGTTATACATCAACAACAAACAGTGGTACTATCATAGATATATAATAGTATACTTTAGAAGTTTCAAGTACCCACAAATAATATTATACAATCAAAACAAAATAACTAAAATAATTATTCCTGCAGGTTTTTTAATATGTACTTTTGTCCAAATTTGAACTTAAAATGACTATAAAAATAAACTGTGCTTATGTATTTCTTAGAATTTTTGGTAACAGAATTAAATATTTACGTGGAATCTTATTTAAAATTTTCAATCCTTAGATATAAAAGTTAAACATTTTATAAATTTTTAACTACAAAATAATTATTCAATTTTAAATTTGATAAATTTTGTCAAAATTTCAACATCAAATGCTTATAAAAGATAATTGTGCCTATGTATTTTTAATATTTTTCAACTGCTGTTGTAACAATGTATCAGGAGCCTTGTATAAATTTTTTTACACCTTTTGACCCAATAGATAAAATTTTATTGATATTTATAGAAAAAAAAAACTAAAAAAATTGAAAACTTACAATGTCCATAAACAGCTCAAAAAGAGTCAAATTATTTTCAAAATTTTATCGTATATAGAAAATGCTAATATAAACATTCAGTGAAATTTTCAAGTTCCTTCAGTCACCCGTTTTTAATTATAACAAAATAAGAAAATCGTTACGTAAGAAATCGAGTGAATATCAAAATGTTGTAAAAATATGAATTTCAAACGCTCATAAAAATTTAATTTGACTTTTTTGTAAACATTTTTTTTTTGATAAAGATAGACAATATAATGAGGAATCTTGTATTACATTTTAAAATCTTAGATTTAAAAATAAAAATTTTTACGAATTCTTAACTAAACATAATTTGCTAATTTTCGTGATTTTCCATATTTTGTCAATTTTTGAACTTGAAATGCTAATAAAAAAAAAACTGTGACTAAGGATTTTTAATATTTTTCAAATATCATTGTAATTATATAGTAGGAGCATTGTATTAAATTTTCAAGTATTTTTACTCAACAAATAAAGTTTTATTGACATTCATAGAAAAAAAAACGAATAATATTGCAAACTGAAAACGTTCCTAAACAGTTCATCATCAAAATATTTTGAAAATTTTATCATGTATATAAAATGGAAATATAAACAACCAGTGAAAATTTCATGTACCTACGGTCATTTTTTTTAAAGTTACACCAAAAACCAAAATAAATTTTCTCGAAAACAGGTTTTGTGTAAAAATTCCCGTTTTTCCTTAATTTTTCTTTTCTTTTTCACGGCGCTATTGAAAACTACTGGAAAAATTTTACTTTTGACCCCCTCAAAATACCAACTAGATTCACTTTCCTATCAGAAAAGATACTGTTGAAGAAAATCGAAGCACTTCTACTGTCCTAAAAGGTGATGACAGACACAAAAAAAAAAACTTACATCATTGTAAAATCAATACATTCATCGTTTTACTCAGAATCTAAAATTAACAAAATCCGAACCTAACCTAACCTAACCCCCCGTAAATAGGTATTGAGCTGTAGATTAGTAGACACGTATTATAATTAAGGTGGTAAAATAAAAATAAAAAAATAAAAAAAACACACATCATTGTAAAATCAATACATTCATCGTTCCACTCAGAATCTAATATATTATAGTAATGATAGACCTTATTGGTTCTGAGTAGAAATTTGTCACACTTGTTTACATACATTTTTTTAAACTATTGTTTTTTGATTTTTCTAATGTTTAGGAAAAATATATTAAATAATAAACTCAAAATAATTATTTAGAATGTAACAATTATATGAAGTTTCTAATCGATATCTTCTATGCGGCTATACTTGAAGCTTTTATAGTAAACTGTGTCAACAAGAGAGAAAACATTATAGACCAATGTTAAGTGTAGGTAGGTATGTAAAGTGTATATACAAAAAAAAAACTTACTTATCAATTCACTGGACGCTTAGACAAATGTAAGTATTAGAAATTGAAAAAAATGCAAAAATAAAAAATCCAACATCCCCGTTCTAACAATTTTAAAATTCACAGTAACTTTTAAATTTTAAGTAAACCTTAGGTTTGTGTGGATAAGTCCTCATAGGTAAATCGCAAACACAAACACTCAAAGTTTGGGTAATAATATTATAAGATACAATATTCAAGGACGTTCAGATAAATGCCAATCAAACTTGGAACTACGTAAAATCACAGATATAAAAAAAAAATGGTGGATAATAATATCACATTATAAAAAAATTGTATTTAAAAAGAAAACATTTTACATTTTGGACCAGGAGTAAATATATTATAATATATTTGGGACTCTGGCCGTTTGCATACCGAGTGTTCAACTATATTTCAGTTCGAACATTAGCAAGAATCAGTCTAAAAAAAATAAGTGGAAAATAATAATAATTGTTTATTAAACGATTCATTTATATAGTTAAATCAACGAAGCTTTATTGGAGAGTTGAACTTCCGCAGTATATTATATTATGTTCGTGACCTTCTTTAATTTTCCATCTGGTCAATTTAACAAATTATTTTTTTGAATTTATTGTTTACCACTCTTCATACATCACCGCCAATATTTTAATGTTTATTAGAAAAATAATAAAAATAACGATTATTATTTTTTTTATGTTATATAATATAAGAAAAGTCTAACTCAACTGTCCTACATAACAATAATTTATAACAAATCCAATTTCCCTTATAAATTGATGAAATATTAATGTAATTTAAATAATTTTACGAACAAAAAAAATTAAATTTGGAGGCGCCGGGCATCGATCCCGGTACCTCTCGCATGCTAAGCGAGCGCTCTACCATCTGAGCTACGCCCCCAGATGAAAGTAACTGACCAAAGCTTGATTATTTGAAAGAATGGATTTTATCGTGTTTAATCGGCATCTGACCGCGGTCTGAATACGATTACAAAAATAAATTCATAATATTTCTAAATTATGTACCTTTATTGTAGTATTATGCAATTATTTATTAAAACACGATCTGATTATAGAAAATAACATGACCTGTTGATTGCATGTGATTTAAAAAATGTTTTATTTTATTATATTATTACTAGCGTGATGGAATTCATGTAGTTCTTGGCATGGTTAGGTATGGATGGATGTCTAGAGTAGGGTGTACGCCGCGTACACCTAATATACGACATTACGGCTATACTATAAGAATAGGTAGATTATCAGTCGATTATAGATATTCAGGACTTCCGGTTATATCTGCTAAGTAGGCGATTTTATGGGTATTAAATGAGAATGTGAGATAAAACCATCTATATTGGGACTTTTTTATTTGGAATAAGTACCTACTAATCGTTCGATTATTATTTTTTTCGATTATTTCCATCACTGATAGGATGATTTATCAAGCATGCTCAATTATAATGCAGTTATTCAAAATCTGATTTTTGATATTTTCAAATATATTTGAACACCATATTTTTGAATTCTTGTGATTTTTTTTATACAACTTAGGAGTTTCCTGTAGAGATACAAACTTTTATTTTTTAAATAAAAATCCTTTCTCCATTTCCAACTGTAAATTATTTAGCGGATAATTTTGCTAAAAATGTTGATGCATCAAAATCAAAATTCTAAGTCCAATGCCAAAGCCAGGGAAGGGGCAATGCGGGCAAGTTCACCCCCAAATTGTTTTTATGAACAATGGTATCATAAATTTGCAGGTGGTAAGTATTCTAGATATCTACAAATACTAGGGAATAAAATGTAGCCCCCTCCCACCATTAAAAACAAAATTCTGACACTGATTCAAACGAGTAGTTTTTGAGTTATTTAATATTGTGTACTAAGGATACTGGATAATGGACCAATATAACTATAATGGCCCAATGGATTTGAAAGATAATAAGAGGGCTACAGTGAATGGAAAATCTTAGTTATTAATATTAATCAACCAACATTTATAAAAATTATGAAAAAAGCGACCAAGTGCGAGTCGGACTCGAACATGAAAGGCTCCGTAGCAGCAAGTAACATAAATAATAAGTCGCTTCGTTTGGCCGGCACGAACTTTGGCTCCACCACCAGGTCTAAGAGAAGTCTTATCTAATATTATAATAATATTACCTGCTCGGAAAATCGCAGTCGGGAAACTGCCCTCGCGCGCTCCGCACCCGATACCGATCAAGTCACGCCCCGCGCGAATTATAATTATTATTTACATGTTTACTTATTTATTTATTAAAAAAAAACTACTTACTAGATCTCGTTCAAACCAATTTTCGGTGGAAGTTTGCATGGTAATTTATATTATATATTTTTTTTTAGTTTTATCATCCTCTTATTTTAGAAGTTATGGGGGAGGGACACATTTTACCACTTTGGAAGTGTCTCTCGCGCAAACTATTCAGCTTAGAAAAAGTGATATTAGAAACCTCAATACAATTTTTGAAGACCTATCCATAGATACCCCACACGTATGGGTTGGATGAAAAAAAAATGTTGAGTTTCAGGTCTAAGTATGAGGAACCCTCAAAATTTATTTATTTTTTTTTGTTTTTATGTGAAAATTTTAATGCGGTTCACAAAATACATCTACTTACCAAGTTTCAACAGTAAAGTTCTTATAGTTTTGGAGAAAAGTGGCTGTGACACCCGGACGGACAGACAGACGAACATGGCAAATCTATAAGGGTTCCGTATTTTGCTACGGAACCCTAAAAATGGCCAATAAACATTATAGGTACAATAAAATATAAATATTACATTTATTTTATATTTTCGTAAAATAAATTTTTATGATTTTTATCCTTAGTTTAATTACATTTTAATAACTAAAAAGCTAATCGTTCGTTTTTAAATTGAGTACATAAATTTGTTGTAAAATTTATCGACTGAATTTACTGTAAAAAATCAGGGCTTGAAACCGATATATTCCATTATAGGATACCGATTTGTAATACCGGTTAAAACTGTTAAAAACCAAAATCGATATCAAAACTGAAAACTAAATCGAAAAAAATCAATACCGGTAATCAAAACCAAGATTTAAATTGGAAAAATAAATACCAGTATTCAAAACCAGAAACAAAATCGGAAAACATAAATACCGATGTGAAGAAATTGGATAAAAATTGCAAAATTCATAATTTGAAATCAAATTAAATCAAAAAATGGGGGTAAGTATAATAATTGCAGGTGAACCACTATGTATATTCCCAGACAGAAATTATTTTCGTTTAATAATATTATTATAACATTATAATCACGAATAATATTAGTATAACGTTATTATTACACTATTATAATATTATCGTTACAAAATGCTGTCTGGATTATAGACTTTATTGCATAATATATTATAGACTGGCATAGCTTTACGATTTGATGCGATTTTCATCGAAAATTCGATATCGCATTATATGTCCAACTAACATTATTTTTGAGTTTAACTATTTCATATCCCTTCATAATATTATATACTTTATATATTGAAATGGGCTGACTCTTATAGTGAAAAAACAAAAAAAAAAATAATGTAAAATACTGTATACATTATAATATCGAATATCCATAGTGGCGCCAAACTATTTTATGTTAGTGTATGGACGGTCACCATCGTATATAAGAAATTGAGGATGGGTTATCTATCCATAATGCATATTTTCAGTGAATTTTTATCAATTTTACGGTAAATAATTCCAAGAGTGTGCAATATATAACTAAAAAATTACTTCGACGCGACGGGCGATGGCGCCACGTATTGTGTTCATGTTTGTAAAAATTATATCTAGTATACCATAGACCATTGTATACCAACTATATATAATATTTTTTTACTAAATATTATATAGAATACATTTGTATAATAATAATATGTCCCGCGAAATATACAGTTTTCATTTGAACGAACAAATGCTTGTCACATTTCAAAATATTAGCTGTTTTTCGAATAATAAAGAAAGATCTTCTCGTCTCTTTCGACCGATTAAATAAAAAAACAATATTTAATGCGAGCAAAAATTTGACACTGGAGGCGCCGGGCATCGATCCCGGTACCTCTCGCATGCTAAGCGAGCGCTCTACCATCTGAGCTACGCCCCCCGATGAAAGTAATGGCCTAGGTCTCGTGTATTTGAGAGAATAAAATATAAATTAGGTTACTGCGGCAAACAACAACCGCAGCAGCAGCAACTTTGCGACGTCATAACGTAGGTTAGGTATATAGACACTATTCATAATACCGGTTTGGCGTCGTTCTACCGATTTAATTTCGACCGTTGCGATTCGTTTTTGCGCGGCAATCATCCCTTTGTACGGCGATCATCCCCGTCGGACGGGGTTCTTATGACGAGCGTGTGTGTACCTACATAATATTAATAATATTATAATGCGCGCGACCCTGCAAAAACGTCTGTTCGCCACGTGTATAATATTATACCGGTCCGACGTGCCCAGCTGTGCAGTGGCGACGGAGATCTCGACGACCGCCGCGCGACGAGACGTGCAGGACAAAAAAAGGGGACTGCAAAAATGCAAGAGGGATGATGGCCTTAGGGGTGGATGGCGTCGTGGGGTATGTACGAAGACGTGTGTATCGCCAGCGGGACCGCGAGGTGTGTACGACGTACTATTTATATGCAATCGCCCTGCAACGGTGGCGCATAAAATATACAAATTTCGTGTTGTGTTTGAGACGACGGTGGCCGTGAAGAAATTTACGACCGTCACACGCTGCTTATGATTTGCCATCTGAGGGTATTAATAATATTATTATTTACGTAGGTAGGACGGTTATATATTAATATATTATAGGTATACGCGGTATACACTGAGCGCGAGGGGCGAACATATTCTGACACTGTGGATTTTCAGACAGAATTACCGCAAATCCTATATACACGTATTATGCAATATATACTATATAGGGCGTAACAGAAAGACCTTAAAAAAAATGAAGCTATTTAAACGTTTGACAAAATTTGTTAAAATTATATGATTAGTGAGTAATTTAAGATATATACTCATGTTAGTAAATCCCAAAAAATAATATTTTGAAAAAAGTTACTACGTTCCAAATTAATTTAATCAAAAAAATATTGATATTTAAAAAATTTCTAAAAAATAAACTTATTGACTTAGATTAATGTTTTTTCCATCAAAATTATTCTTATTATCAAATTCACAAATTATCTAATTTGAATTTATCCAAAAAATTTTAATCGAAATTTCAATTTTTTATTTTCAGTAGGTATTAAAAAATTAAAATATTTTTTTTTATATTATACGTGTAACGCACGTGAATATAAATTATATATAAAAAAAAAAAAAATTAAAAAATATTAATTAGAGCAAAATTTGTTTCATCTGTCAGGTCTTACATCCTGTATACAATATCTAGGTACCTACAATATATTCGTTTACGAGTGTGTGTCGAATAATAATAATAATATCATCGCAACGTTTCAATAACAACTGCGAGGCGGCCGTATAGTAGTAATTATATTATTAAACCGAAATCAATCATCATGGTACACTACCGTCGTATTATCCTGCACGCAGCTTACGCAGTTACCTATAACTAGGTATAAGGTTGCTGGTATACCTGTTGTAGATAGTTTCTATTATATAGCATTAAAACTTAAAGGGTGTACCTATATGCGAGCTCACCATCACACAAACTCAGTAATATTCCGTTGCACTCGGCCCCTCACTGAGTGCGATATATACCAGATACCTATACATTATGTTCGTACCTACCGGAGTCCGGAAATGCCACGATAACAATATTATGCAAAAATTGTCGTTTATGATTTTTTTTAAGCCTTTCAATCACGACTGCATCTGCATTTCACGTCAACTGTATTTGCGATAGAAAGCTTAAACATTTTTAAGTCGGCGATGGGTTGACTTTTTACGGGCCACTGGAAAAATCTTTATTTATAAATTAGTACCGTGTATTCGTGGTACCTTAACAGATACTTTCTTAATTTATTTTACACTTTTTTTTACATATAAGTCATTAATCTAATATAACGCGTCTCTGCGTTTCTAATTGTTCCTGCACTTGGTCCGGTAAATAATGACCTACCCGAGATTTCGTGCAAGTGTCTGCCGTCAATGCGATTATCGTGTTCGCACAACTTCAGACGGTATCGTGTAAACAGTTTTGCGGTCGATGAGCATAATAATTAATAATATATAATATAAAATTGTTGACATTATGTGGTCTATATAATAGATATATTATATAGTTTAAACTAGGTTACAATAGACTATAAGGTTTTACTTCTTAAATCATCGACTATAGTATTAGTATGTATAGATACAAATCTTTTAACTGTCAAATCGTGGCACAAGAGTATGCATAATATATAATACCATATTAATATATATTATTTAGAATATACACTGGTTTGATATAAATACAAATTATATAATAATTAATAATTTTTTTATTTAATGCGTACTATATATTTTTATATCTAGTAGCTATTTACTTTAATTTGCAGTATACAATTAATATTATCAATACGCATCAAGAATTTTATTTATCTTATGTGAAAGCTCGATTGCATATTTAAATATTTTATATGTTTCCAGCCGGTGCGGGTGGCCAAATCGCGGTGCAGTTCTCTTTTAAGTTTCAAGTTTGGATTAGATATAGGTATAATAGTAGTGTATTATAGGTACGAAAATACTGTAACGGTCGCGCGTTTGATAAATGGCAGCGGCAGCCGTTCGAACAAAAATTAAATTAAAAATATATATATGCGACCGGGAAAGGTCGTACCTATTATTAAATCTGAATAAAAAAAAAAACTTTAACCCAAATCAATACGGTACATTTCTCCCTCTCTCCTTCTGCATACATCAATATATTATATATATATAATATGTATATTGTATATATATATTATAACCTCGCTTTCTCATATATACACGACGATAAAATACAATATAATCTAACCATACACCATATATAGTTATATATAATATACCACGTATACCTTATATTATATACTACGAGTATAAAATGCAACCGCCGCTTACCCAGTTATAATATTATAGAAAAAAACCATCGACCATTCGCATCGATTTGCATATAATATTCTATATACCTCACATATATTGCGCGCATATATATATATAAATACACATTATACAATGAATATATATTATTTATAATTAGTTATATATCTCTATATATATATTGTTGATAATTATCGATGACAGAAACTACATAAATTTTAACTTGTAAGTATTATAGACTTTAGACATTTATATAAATTTATTGTTTTTAAAATGACGGAAATCGTTATTAAATGTATAACTTTTTTTTAAATTTAATAAGTAAATAAATATAGATAAAATTAGTACAATTAAATCAATTCTTAAGTTATAAATTAAATTCAAATTACATGTGCAAGTCGGAAAATTCAAAATATAATGATAATATCTAATATTATGAAAAATACTCTACGCAATGACGTCTCTACACTAAATAATATTACAATATTTTATATCCTCTATCCACATTTCCCATAAGCTTTAAAACAAAAAATATAAAATTTAAAAAAAAATAGGTTCGTGAAAATGTCGAGAAAAAAAAATATATTTCTGCAAAATTTAATTTGGAGGCGCCGGGCATCGATCCCGGTACCTCTCGCATGCTAAGCGAGCGCTCTACCATCTGAGCTACGCCCCCTGATACGGTTGACCGGGTCAAATGCAGATTATTTGAAATATCGATTTAATAAATCAAATATATCATTAAATATAAAAATATAATCATGGTACATATTTCAGTGTCAGACTTTTTTTATGATCCAAAACTTGTTCTCAGTAAATGGAAAAATAAAATATGTACCAATTTTCATAATAATATTATTGAATTATTTTCCAGCGAGAAAAATTTCATAAAATAAACCCCATAAATGCATACCGGTCCATATATTACGTGCTCATCGCCGTGTAAACTATGTATACTTATTACTTACTCGTCAGTACGTAGTGACTCTATTAGTGACTCTATTATAGACGTGTTCTATTCTCACAAACACAAAAATAAGAATAGGTAGTTCAGTTAATCAACTATCGAGTACTTATGTCTCATACTGAGTAGTTTCGTGGACATTTGGTAAAAAAAATAAGTAGCTGATGGAAAACAAAATATAAAAGGAGGGAAAGTACGTAGGCAGGTAACCGATTGGTTTTGACGGTTACCACTGTAATAGCCAGTAGCTACTAGCTAGTACCTAATCTGTCCTCAGTAAGACCTACTCTAAGATAATATCTAACTTAAATCGTGGCGGTTTCTAACCTTGTTGTAGTGTTGTACTATATAGTATATAGGCTATAGTGCGAGTCGAGACATCGAATGTAAAATAGTATAGGTAGTCAGATTTCTGGTAATCAGAAGAAAAAAAATCAAATGATCAGTCAGCAGACTCCCCCGTCTTCCTTTAATAATTATGAATAACTTGAATTAAGTACCTGCTTTTACTTAAAACCTAATGGGTAACATAATACAGCTTATGGTTTATAACTTGAGTCCGGATATTTAGGTTTTTACATATTTTTATTGGCTTTATGCAGCTCTACGAGAATAAGAAATGTGGACGATTTATCTATCAAAGAGTTCGTAGGAAAAAAATTATTTATTTCGTATTAAAGCATATTTTGGACATTAGAGAATATTTGACCTATTTTACATATTTTAAAATATATTCTGTTATTGTTTCTAAAACATCATATATTGTTAATTTCTCGATTTGTGATTTTTTCTAGCAACAATATTTTCTAGGAAAAAATAAATAATTTGATATAAGAATGATAAAAATAATTCAGTTATCTACTTGTTTGTAATCAAATTGGTAACGTTGGTCATTCTGTTCCTTTCTTTCCTTGATTGTACCCCACGATTTAAGATATTACAGGTTGCACATAGGGTTATGATAAAGGGAGAACCACGATTTAAGATATACTTAAATCGCATATCTTAAATCGTGTTGCACCCATAGAATATCGTATTTGATACATCACATATTCACATTTTTTATATTCAAATAACTTAGCTGTTACCAAAGGGCGTGCAAGTTATGTATTGTTTTAATAAAAATATTTTGTTTTTTTATATATATTGCATTATATTTACCTATTATACCTATGTATGAATTGTTTTAAATGTTTTATATTTAAATAATTTACCTGTTACCTACCAAAGGAATGATAGTGTATACTGTATAACTATAAAGTTATATATTGTTTTTATTGAATTATTTTTAAAAAAAAAATCATATTATTTGCATATTTAAATGTTTAAAGCATATTTAGAGAATATTTTAGGGTTTTTTTAGAGCATATTAGCATCATATTTTGAGCTTTTAAGAACCTAAAAATCCACGCTCTATTTATAACATAATGTTCGGTAGGCACTTACAATTTGTAATGTTTAAATTCTTTATTGAATTTTTTTTTTTTTAATTATATCCATTTTTGGGGTTTCCGGGTAATTAATACACACTGAAATTGAACAATAATAAAAAAGTCCCTGGGCGTGATGTGTGTTTGTGGGTCAGGCAAATACGTGGCAATAATACGCCACCGGTGATCGTTGTAATGAATTACATTCATGGATGTGTTAAATGTATTATTTATATGATAAATCATTACCATATACCAGGGATGGGAAACTCAAAGTAACTAGCGGGCCACTTTTAAGTACTTTAAAATCTAGCGGGCCGCAGTGCATAGGAGAAAGCAAAAAAAAAAAGGTCCTTCAAATTTACTAACATTTATTTTTTACGCTTTTTAGCGGACATTTTTAAAATAATTACTACAAAACACGAAAATAATAGTCGAAATAAGTGAAAACCTAGAAGAAATTAGTTTATCGAAAAATGTTATAAAATAAAATAAAATACAGATAAGCGCTAAAATTATATGAAGTAATTTAAAAATGTAGTGCGGGCCGGATAAAAAAGGTACGCGGGCCGCCAGTTGCCCATCCCTGCATATACGATGAAAAACAATTATTCTGGGTGAAGACAGTCGAACATTTAACCAAGGTTTGCAGTCAGGTATACCAAAACCAAGTACTTCACCCAAAGAGTAATCCGGAACTGCAGTTGAACACCTCAGACTCGACTACGATACAAAGGTATACCACCTATTTTCCGGTTATTACGCGCCAGCCGGTGTGATGAACAAATTCACCTAAAGCAGTGATTCGCAACCTTTTTACTGTGGCGACCCCCCTTTTGAATTTCAATTTCTTAACGCCCCCCTACATAAATGTTTTTAAATACTCACTTAGAATATTCATTATTATTAATAATCAATACTACAATTACTGTACATTGTATTCAACATAAAATACATAGGTAATATAATATTATAAGTGTTTTTAATTAAAAAAACATACATAACAAATATTTACAATTTTACAATACATAATATAATACATACCTAAAATTTTAATTCATACGCGACCCTAAATAATTAGTGGGCGACCCCCAGGTTTAGAAACACTGACCTAAAGTATATATAATATATTAATTATTATTCACAGGTTCCTTGCTGTCCACTTGACAGTTCCATAAGTCTCCGTGCGGATACGTTATTACTTATTTTGAATTTATTGTATTTGCATAGGTTTAAGTTAATATTGCAAAATATATGCTAAGTTCGTATTATATTATAGTCACGTGACATAAAATAGTGTACCTACCTATTTATTGTAACTGTAAGGAACATTATCGTCTTTCATATTATTGAATTATTCATATTAGATATACCTACCCAGTATGTCCTATATAGTCGGGGCCCACCTCAATTATAGTACTTTACCACTAATATACTATCCAATACCTAATTAGTTGTCGGGTGTTGGGGGGGGGGGGGGCTTGATAGGGTATAATATAACGTACTGTATGTTATATTTTTGTATAAATAATCGCATATTATATGATATATAATTATTAATTTATTGATCGCGTGTATGGTGTATAATAGGTATATGTTATTTTATGTAATAAATCTGCAACAGTGGCTAGTTCAGTCTAAAGTCTTATAACATTAAAGTGGCCGTCAACGGTATAATTGAGTTTAGCCGCTTTAGGTATATCACAATAATTACAGGGGCAGACTTACCATTTTTCCGCCTCTAGGCATTAGAATTTAGAACACTAGCGCCCCATACTTTGGCGTACTCCCGCGGGGGGTGGGGGGGATTTAATGCGCTCCATGAAATAAAGCAAAACTATAAAAATTGGATGAAATCTATAAGATTTCTGAGCAGTAGGTAGGTAGTATTACTATGCAGAAGACGGCGCAATGTTTATTATATTATTAATTACTTTATCAAGACATCTGGTTTCCAAAATTAATTCCAGTATTCTAAGAATATACTAGTTTGGTGGCCGCGCGCCCGCGCACACTTATCGTGATGCCGGGTGCGGGGTGAGGCGGGTCATTCCAGTTAATAACAAATATTATTTTTATTTACTTGCTGAGCACTGTGCGTGAGCTGTCTGGCTATGCAATGTACCCGGCGGCCCGAGGCAGTATATTTGACCGCCTTGGCTGGCGTTTTGCGCATGCGCCATTCACAATATTGTATGTGTTTACGCCGCACACCCTTATGCCACCCCCAATGCATTAACATAGGCAACTGCCTCGTCGACTGTCGACTGTCGAACCTCTAGCGGTGGCAGCGCGCGCCGGTCGCAGGATTAAATTCTAACTGCAAGGTTATTATAGCTTATAAATTAAAACGTTGCTGCGACGTGGCTACTTGAGCCATTCTCCACTTTCATGAAAGTTGTATACAAAAAAAGAATTAATATAAAATATAAATTTAGGTAAATATAATTATGAAATTATGAAAAACTAAAAAGTAAAAATTAACTAAAAAATTGCGCCCCAATAAATATTGCGCCCTAGGCACGTGCCTTGGTGGCCTATGGGTAAATCCATGACTAAATAAACAGGCATGATCGCTAGATTACTGCACGCATATTTTATACATATACCTATTATACTTCCCCAGACTTGGAAGAAACTCTAATATCATAGAAAAAAATGTTATTCACATTACAATTATATAGGTAGGAATTTTACTGTTTTTGCCATGTCTGGGGAAAATGCGCAGTGATAGGAAAAATTGGTTTTTTGGTGATCATGCCTGTTTATTTAGTCATGGATAAATCAGCCCCTGATCACAAATTAAACAGTGCGATAGCCGAAAAAGCTTCTGAATATAGGACATATTTTTAGTTTAAATATAAAATTATTTGGTTGAAATCAAAGGCATCGAGATACCACTGTTTAATTTAATTTTAAAAAGTCTATTTCATAAATATTTTTTTTAGATCTCATACAGTTTTCCTAACATGGGGGTTGTCCAGCGTTGAAATATTCGGCAACTACATTTAAACTTGATTCAAAAAAAACTTTATACTAGTAATTAAATTTATTAAAAATATGAATATCGTTGTCCATTAATAACACCCATTAATAACACATTAATAACACAATTAACATTGGACAGTTATTGTCTTAAAAAATTTTTATTGATTTCTGAAATGATCTACATTTATCAACTTACATATATCGGGGGCGTAGCTCAGATGGTAGAGCGCTCGCTTAGCATGCGAGAGGTACCGGGATCGATGCCCGGCGCCTCCAATAAAATTTTTTACATTTCACTTTTATTATTATTACATTTCTTTTTATAATTTAAAAATAATGACAAAAAATGTTTTATTATTATTATTACATAAATTATTTTATTCAATTCAATTTTCACAAATGTATAGTAATAAAATGGTTGACATCCTTTACTGCGAATGTAAATCAAAATGAATCTAAATAAAAAATCACATTTGAAAAAATCCAAAACATTTTTAAAAAAATACAAAAAATCAAATCTGGAGGCGCCGGGCATCGATCCCGGTACCTCTCGCATGCTAAGCGAGCGCTCTACCATCTGAGCTACGCCCCCTGGATGATATTTACTGAAGAAAGTAACACATATAACTAAATAAAGCATATTTGATATAACCAAAATACCGTTTCGTCGATCGTAAAACCTTTCTAATAATGTGTTTACATTTCAATGCTACAGTGCTACTAGGAATAACGTATAGGTGTTAAATAAATGTATTAAACGTATATTAGTTATTACCAATATTACTAACTACAATACTACACAATAGTCAATAATATTATAATACCTACATAATAATATATTAATATAAATAAATATCCCTAAGTATAAAAATTAAAAAAAGATATTCATTGTTTACCAATACTTGTTTAAGTTCTCCACCAAATGTTACATTATTTTATATTTTTGTACAAGTCCTTATATAGTAGGTACCTACATTTGTAATTTTCGCCCAATAAATTTATTTTGAAAGAATTCACATTTCACACACATATAATTTTGTCATAAATTATATATTTATATTTTATATATCTGTATAAAATTGCACGTACTTGTGTCCAATAGTTATAGCCGTGTTTAAAAATTAAAAATAATAAAATCTTTTAAAAACAATAGTGGATGTATTAAGTACCCACGATTCACTAAAATACAATTTAATCCGATTTAAACGTACCAAATTTAACAATTACTAAAACGAAAATGTCCTATTATAGTGGACTGAGTGACGATACAGGGGGGGGCTAGTACTATCTAGGTGCTGTATGAATTATTATTAAATTAAGAACATTTTTTTTTTGTAAAGGGTGCTGTATAATGTACATAATATATAACTGTGGATGGAGTGCGGTGCCTTATATAATAATATGAAAGTACATGGTATATCGTATACGGACGAGTGTTTTGTCGGTATTACGAAAAAGGGTTTATTCGTTGGTAGGTACTTACATTATGCTCGTGTAGCGAACGCTACGTGACAGCTAAGGTAGGTACCATTTACAACCGTGGTAGATATGTGGTTTGACGTTTTACCGTCGCGTCGTCGTCTTGGCGTTAGTCGTGAGATTATATTATAATGGACTATATTATATTATTATACCCATATGATATAATATACTATAATTTATACGCCAGGATTTTAAAATTTGGGGAGGGGGCGAAATATTATAAAAAAATACTCAACAATTAAGAATAATAATTTATTTCCATGTTGTCCCGATGTATTGATACCACGCAATGGGAGGGGGACGTCCCATGACTACGCTACTGTTTATTCATAATATTATATATAGGTTTAATATATATTATGATATCAATATAATACGTTCATTTGCCAGGCAATACATAATAATATATTCTGTCACAATATATAAGGTGTACATATTGTTATATACATAAATACCTACGTTGTATCCCCGCAGAGACCCGCGAGAACAAAGGGCTTACAATAATTATACTTAAGGACTTGGCCATTGTGTCTTGGAAATATGAACACTATACTCACACACACACACACACACGCACACGCGTACCATGTTCGCCGGTCGTATTGTGCTTGTAAAAAATACGTCGGATCATTTATATTATATACGCAGACATGAGCTTTTCGAAACAATGTCAAGTTCCCAATGTTTTTCATCCGCCGCGTTTTTTTCATATTTTTTCACGCTATTACCAAACCGCATGCACCGTGTGTGCACGACGTCCTTATGTGCAGATGCAGTATATATAATATAATATATTATGTGTAGAACATTATTATCACTGCTGCAACAGTTAAAAGAAAAACGTCCGACTCCGACAGACGGCAGTCCATTTGGCTAATAGATTTTGGTCGATGATTTTCTAAAACACTATATTATTTGCTCTTATGCGTATTTTTACTCATAATATTATAAATTATTACCATGGCTGCAGTGAACTAAATGATTGTTCGCGTTTACTAGTTTACTAATCTGTATGTAAAATGATTATAATTAGTTACCTTTATACCTGCCTGGTTTGATGATAAAATTTGTTTTATCTTACTATAATATAGAGCTGCACTAGGCATTATAATAGTGCGTTAGTTTAATTTATTTTTCATATTCAACCTATGATACTAGTTTAAAGTGTAAGCCGATGAGACTGATAAAAATCAATGGTCTACTTATATAAAAGTTTTAGTTTTTATCGACTATAATATATATTTTAAATTATGGCATAATATTATGTAATAATATTGTTCATTAAACTGTTGATATTTTCTCTGTGTTTTTACAGGGATGGGTGTCTTACAATTTTTTGTAGACATTTGAAATTTAATTTTTAATTACATTAGATGTGAGATATAATGAAATATAAAGGTTTTAGTTATTATATTGTATTTAAAAAATACAATACTACTATAGGTACTCTATACATAAATACTCAGTAACACACAATGACATTTTAAAATTTAGATTAAATTTAAGCTATTGCCTATTTATACCACGAACCTATTATTACCGTTCTATGGTAATTTGGTATTAACTCGAGATGTAATAACAGTTATGTATAACAACTTATAAGTAATAATATACCTAATCCATAATATAATAAATGTGATGTTCTTAGCATAAATTAAGTCAACCTACCATATTATTACCTACTAATAGTAAAATAAATGACTAAAAGCAATTTAAATATACTTATATACCTAAGTAACAAAGGCTGACAAACCGTCCCTGCTCAGAACCGTTTTTCATAGGCAATTATTTGTCATTGAATTCAAAATATTTAACTTATCCATTACATCTCAACACGTCCTAATATATACAGCATCAAAGAGAATTCCCCAATTTTTATCATATCTCTTTATAGTACCTAAAATTACTTTTATGTTCGTCCAAACTTTTTGACAGCCTTGAAAAAAAGTAATATATAAAAATGTATTTCGATTCATAATATTTTGCAGTTTACAACAAACTTAATATAATAATGAACTATATAATGTATTGTGCGACTTTTGATATCCAATTACACACCAAGCATTTGAAACACACGAATACGAAGAATAATTGCTGTTCTAATGTTCTTTAAACATAAAATAAAAGTAATCAAATATAGGTAATGTATAGGTAATATATTGTATCTTCAACAATGCATTCAGTAATTTCTGCTGTCTCCAAAAAAAGTAAGCCCAAATAGTGTGATGTAGCAAAATTCCTATATTTCATTAATTTTGGTATTCGCTATAGATAATCCGAGCTTTAGCAGTAAGTTGACGATACAAAGCCTGTATTAAATTCAATCGGCACCCCATTATTGCTCAATTTATTATTCTTAAAATATAAAAATCATTTTGATTTTACCTGTAATTTATGGGTAGGTATAATCCATTTAGTTTAATATATATTAATTGGTTTTGATGTACTCGAGGTGAATCGTATTTATTCAAATGTATGTTAATATACCGTTTTTCATTAGTTTATAGTACACGTTTTAAATTAAACTTGCTGTAGGTATAATATCTTTTAATGTTATGGAAATTGTTTTGTTGGAAACGAGCACTCACTAAATATATGGGTAATTTGGTGGAAAAAGGTGAGGTACACTTTTGGTCGAAAAGGGTAATGTACCCACATGTTTGGTGGAAACGATGTCTGTAAAGTTGGCTGTCCGCGACGATCACGCAATATTTTCATTTTTAGAATTCGGAATGAGGTATTTCGCAGCTATTACCTACCAACAGGGGAACACACGTCTCTTACAATTATTGTATTATGATAATATCATCATTACTTGTCGTACCATATCGCTGTAAAGATGGTTTTGTTTTACATTTTCATTAATAATATACAAAAAAATATTTGATATTAAATGACCAAATATTGAGAAGAGAATAATTCTCAATGTAATTATATTATTTATGAACGATAATAATTTGTAAGAGGTAGGACTGTGTAAAAAATGTAAAAAAAAGAGGGCAAGTGGGTGTCACTCTGCTATACAGTATAGGTTAAATATGGGTCACTGTTATGGATGATGTTAAATTTGAATTCAATGATATAATTATATCATTAGATAAGAAAAACGATTCTGAGCGAAGACGGTCAGTCAGCCTATGATACTATACTAGGGTGACCATACGTCCTGTTTTTTACAGGTTGTCCTTTATTTCAGCATTGTGTCCTGTTGTCCTGACAAACTTCTTTCAGGACGCTTTTTTTCCTGTTTTTTTTTATCAAACAAAATGAATGAATTTGAAAACGAAACTTACGAAAGTAATGAATAATGATTATAATTGTAATCTTGTGATTGTCTGAATTTATCAGTATGGGGTATGTCTACGAGTTATAGGAGCTTATCGGAGTTATCGGATTGACCGTTATCGGACTATGCTTTCGATTCTATCTATTTATATCACTGAAAATACGTTTTGTGAATACATTTATCGTTATTATAGGGAATAGCTATTAGTTTGGTTCCAACAATCGTTGAGTGTTGTCGACTTGTTGGTAATCGTTAATATAATATTTTACAATTTTATCGTACGTGGAAAAATGGGGATATCACTTTGAACCACTAAAAGTTTTTCGTTGGATTCAAGTACTAGATTTTCCAATTTGGAGTGACATTCAAGAAAGTTTTAAATATATTATTAAAAATAATCCAACACTGAAATTCGATGAAGTTGAACTTTTTGACGAATTTAATCATGTGATAAATGTAATGAAGGTTAAAATGCAAAACTGAAAAAATGGTTCAAAAGCCGAAGATAGGTGGTGTGAAATATTTAAAATTCTAGAAAAAAATAACATTCCAATTAAATATTTAACGGTTATTTTAGAGTATTCAATGGCTATTCCAGGAACTAACGCGTCGGTAGAAAGAGTATTTTCAATTACAAATGTTTTATGGACAGATGAGAAAAATCGATTTCTTGTAGACACAATTAGATCGATAATAATCGTAAAACAACATTTTAAAAATGTTTCATGTACAGAATTTCATACATTTCTTTTAGAACACCCACAATTTTTAAAACTTTTACTCCTTCAAAAAAATATGAAGAATCAAATAGTGAAGACATCTCTGAACAATCGTCATCAAAATTAATTAATAAGTTTTTTTTAAAAAAAGTAAAGTACATGAATTTAATCTTATACAGTTTTATCAAAAATTATGTTTTTTCACAATTAAAAATCAATAAAATATATACATATTAAGTATTAATAAAAAAAATTAAATTATTATTAATTTTGTCCTGTATTTTTTTTTTTTTAATATGGTCACCCTATACTATACTAATATAGTATATTTGATGATATTATTGTGAAGAAAGTAATTTATATACTATAACCTATTTAAGTGAAACCTTGTTTTAAATTTTCAATCCTTAGCTATAAAAGCTGAACATTTTATAAACTTTTAACCACAAAATAATTAATTAATATTAAATTTGATACATTTTGTCAAAATTCCAACTTTAAATGCTTATAAAAAAATGTAACTATGTATTTTTAATATTTTTTAACTACAATAATAACAATATATCAGGAGCTTTGCATTAAATGTTCACTTATTTTTCCAAACAAATAAATTTTGTTTTTGTTGACAATTATAGAAAAAAAAACTAAAAAAATGTCTGTGAACAACTCAAAAAGAATCATCATATTTTCAAAATTATAATATGGTGTATATAAAATGAAAATATAAACATTCAATAAAATGTTCATGTATCTACAGTTATTCGTTTTTGAATACAACAAAATAACAAAATCCTTACATGAGAAATCTAGTGAACATTCAATGTTATAAAAATATGAACTTCAAACGCTCATAAAAATTTAATTTGATTTTCTTTTAGACATTTTGTTTTTGATAAAGTTAGACAAACTTATGAGGAATCTTGTATTACATTTTAAAATCTTAAATTTATAAATAAAGATTTTTATAAATTTCTAACTCAAAATACTTTGCAAATTTTCGCAATTTTTACGTATTTTGTCAAGATTTAAACTTTAAATACGTATAAAAAAAATTGTGACTGGATTTTTTAATATTTTTAAATGTCATTGTAACAACATATTAGGAGTTTTGTACTAAATTTTCAAGCTATATTACCCACAAAAAAAAAATACACATTGTAAAATTAATACATGAATCGCTCCGCTTAGAATTTAAAATATGTTTCGCATAATTTATAATATAAGTATATAATATGCTAGTAGATATTTCCCCCCCGCATGAAAAACTGAAGAATCATAGAAGATGTGTTTTTGGGTATGTTTTTTTTTTTTATCGTTGGTTTACGTTTCTATGGCAATAAACTAAGTGTTACGAAAATCGGCCTTGCGAAAATCGGTTAGAAATTAAAAAAAGTCGTACTCGGCTCAAAAACATAATATATTATTGTCTATACGTTAAAATGTAATGTAATAAAAACTTGCAAGCGCGTTATTCTTATATTATTTATTCGGATTATGATAATATTATAATGAACACGACGACGGTAAAATAAGCATATAATTATTATCCCGAAAATCACCCCCCCCCCCCCCCCATGGTATGATTCATTGCACTCGCGTCGCCTTAAACACCGTAGATTTGTCTTGGCCGAAAACGCGTGGCATATTAATTGCGAAGATGATAACGTTCGCATTTGATTGCCCGCAGATCCGGTCCACGGCCCCAGACTAGAACTTAACGTAGCAGTAGGGGGAGGGGGGAGTTATGCCTGCGCAATTTATTATTCAACAACTCACGGCGGCGGTGGTGGTGGTGGCCTAACCGGGAAACTACGATATTAATCGGACCGCGGCCGACGGGTAACGATAGACGACGATGAGGCGCCATCGCGTGTGTGAATTCGGACCCTCCACCACTAGATATGTCGGTGGAGGGGTGTCGGGGGACTCCCCCACTTCACTATATATACTACGTTCCGAAAAAAATTATAAGTAGTAGTCTTTCGTAGTCTCGTCTCGTAAAAATTGCAAGTTAGTCAATGATTTATGCTTATACGTAAGCAACGTTTGGAACGTTCACTAAAATAGTGAACGCGTTCAAGTTTAGTGTTGCTAATATTATTGTTGCAATTACGGACCTCATCTTCTAAAACCATGTATAAGAATGAGTGATAACTTATGAGGAAAAAGACGCGACTGTCTTGGCAATACCTTGTAAATCATGTTTTTGTAATTGTTCGTGTATATTATAGTTAATAATATAGCAATGAAGTACCGTCTCAAACATGAAAAAACGTCACTACGACGCGTTTTCGTCCTCAGTTTCACCGACATTATTAGTTATTTCATATTTGGCCGTATGGAATATTATTATTGATAGAAATTATTAATATATTTATTAATATCAATTTTCTTTTTTATCAAATGAACGTTAAATTAACGAAAAAGTCGTTCACGTTCGTGGCTCGTTCGCGTAAAATATTAGAACGCGTTCTTTCCAAACACTGCCTATAATAAGGTACCTAGTTATAATAGTTTTATGTTTCAAAAGATGTGCTTGTATACTGTTTTTCGATTGACAGCAAAGACAGGGTTAAGTGTTGCGGATATTTTTTTGTACGTATATTTACAAGTCGACGTTACATGTTCTATTAATAACAAGGCTGGGCAATTTAACTATATTTTTAAAGTCGTTAAGTTAAGTTAATTTGGAAAAATGTAAGTTAAGTTTAAAGTTACAAGTTAGTTCGAAAAAATAAGTAACTTAACTTAGTTAAAAATAAGTTACTTTATTTTTTTCATATAAAACTTATAATTACACCATTTACACCTAATGTTAAAGATTTACACATAACATAATATTATAATGTAGGTCTTTATATCTTAAAAAAATGTATTTTGTTGTAAGTACTTATAAATTATGAAATCCAACAAAATAATTAAATTTTAATTTAATTTAAAAATATAAAAATAATAAAATTTAAATTAATTTTACTTTGTTATAACCAACTATGAACTAAACATTAATAATCAAATTAATTATAAATGTATATAATTTAACGTGATTATAAAATAATTTAACGAGTTAAGTTGGAAGTTTCTTTAAAAAAAAAGTAACTCGTTAAGTAACTTAGTTAAAAGTAACTTAACTATTTAACTTAACTTTCACTTTTTAACTCGTTAATGCCTAGCCTTGATTAATAAGACATCGCTGAAAAATTGACACAACAATTCATTGCACACTTGTACAGAGGGGTAGTTAATAGTCATGTAAGCAGCCACAGCGAAATTAATTAGACGTATTGAACGCCTGTGCATATTTACCACAATTATAATATTAATTTAGTCATTTGTTAGTAAAATTGTAAGTAAAATTGTCTCCAACAATTATTACAATTTATATAAGGAGATTTAAACGAATACATTTACAAAATCATTATGTGAACGGGTTATATTCGAGTCAAGTGAGCAACGTGTGCTGTTATAAATGCACATTTCGAATCTTCCGCAATAATTTCAATTAAGCAACAACCTAATGTATTTATAAGTTTATAACGACTAAGGGTAAATAATATAATATGAGGTATAGGTAAAATTTAATAACATGTAAGTACACGATTAATAATGTAATATTAAACTTTTAAAACATGGGCATGAGTAAAATATATTATTTTACTAACTTTTATATTGGTTGACACGACATTTTTTTTATCAAATAATATTCATTATACGAACAGAGTAGTTTAAACAAAACTTTTCTTCTATATTATTATTATTTCTAAATAATTGAAATATATGATTATTATACGGATTAATGATTTAATTCAATTCCAATAAACGTTTCTGACTTGGACGTTTATAGAATAATCGTTTGTATATAATTAATTGAAACTACACACCGCGATTACAACAAGACTATAATAAATATTGTTTACGTATAATCATCGAGAAATTATGTGGAATATTCATGTTTAAGATTATCCTACATAAATACACGTACCTATATAGTTTTGTATACACTACGAAATATTAAAATACATAACAATATAATGTGATACACTTTAAGTAGGTA
Organism: Acyrthosiphon pisum; assembly: GCF_005508785.2. Lineage (NCBI taxonomy): Eukaryota > Metazoa > Arthropoda > Insecta > Hemiptera > Aphididae > Acyrthosiphon > Acyrthosiphon pisum. The sequence continues at coordinate 108,871,333 of NC_042495.1, forward strand.
GTAAAAATTAATTAAAATCTGAAAATTATAATCATTTTTAATTAGAAAATAAATTGAAAGTGTTCGTGCTTTGATACATTTTGTCGAAAATTTAACACCAAATGCTTATGAAAAAAAATGTTGACTATATTTTCGGTATTTTTTTTTCGTTACTTTTATTTCATAAGTATGTGAGGAACATCGAATTAAATGTTCAAGCTTTTTTTATTCACAGACAAACCATATACATAAATAAAGATGAAACTAAAAAGTCAAAAATTTCAAATGTCTAAAAAAGCCAAAATATTTTTTAAATAATATCATGTAAAGAAAATTCAAACGTTAATAACGAATGAAAATGTCAAGTACCTACGGTTATTCCTTTTTGAGTTATAAAAAAAAAACTAAAACACATATTGTTGAAAACTTGTGTGGAGTAAATACTTCCGTTTTATCGTAGTTTTTTAATTTGTTTTCAGATTATTAAGAAAAGAACGCGGGGTTTTGTACTATCTACCCTCCTCAGCAACACTCACCTCCCCAACCTAAAATAAAACATCTAAATCAAATTTTTTTCTAAAAACCACTCTTGATAATCAATACAGAAGATAAAAACATATTTTTCTAATCCAAAAAGTGTCACGTCAGTTAAAAACATAAAGCAAATACTATTATTCTAAATACCCAAAAATAATGAATATTATCAAACCATTATTCATCACTCGTAGTCGTACAAGCCTCAATTTAATAAAGTATAATTCTTGTTTTTTTTTTTCATCGTTGCGTTTACATTGCAGTTCATTAAAAGGAATAAACCTATAAAAAAAAAGGCTCGATGATATTGTGGTTGAAATAATAATAACACGCCCTCCTGTTCAAAATAGTTTTAACCACCCTGCTATATATATAGTCACGCTTATGGCATTCAGAGACGTGCGTATTTCTAAGATTTATATATTTTGTTTTCAGTGTGTATAAACACGATGGTATGTATTATAATGATATGTACATGATACATTTGTTCACACACCCACCCGAAAAGTGTAAAAAGAGATTGATAAAAACATTGAGTAGGTATATATATGTTATTGCAACATTATACAATCGTGTTTTTGCGCGGTGTGCAGTTATTTTCTCCACTATCGCTGTTTATTTAAAATTTAAATGTGTTTAGTTATCATTTCCTGTGCTTTTTAATTGGATACTACTGTATTTGTTTTAAATTGTTCCTTTAAAATGGAGCTGTCTCCGGGATATATTACATACTTTATCAGCATGTACAAAGTTTTGTACCGAATAATCGTGCATTCGAGTTAACTGAAGTAGATGGAAACTCACGCAAGGATAACGAGAAAGTTTTTTATTTTTTCCAACACGTGTTGTAAATGCCGAGTATTAGAAAGATTCGAAATATATATAGACTACAGGTGTAGGGACCCGCGTGTCCAGAGCCACGACATTAAAGATCTGTCTCGTTCTTTGATAAATTTTGTTTTCTTCTATAACACGAAAACATGTATTTGTGGCTCTAAAAAAATTTAATTTATGTTTATTAATTGAGCTTTTGTACATTACCAACTGCAATTTACTTGGCAATAGTCTTCTTGGAAGGCAACTAGTAACTATTTCGATTGTTAGAAAGATTCGAAATATATAGACTACGGGTGTAGGGACACATCGTGTTCCAGAGCCACGGCAGTAAAGATTTGTCTCGTTCTTTAATATTTGTTTTTTTTTAAAATAACACGCAACAACAAGTATTTGTGGTTCTATCAAAATTTATTTTATTTTTATCAATTGAGTACATTGCCCACTGCAATTTAGTTGGCAATAGCCTTCTTGGTATGTAAATAGTAACTACCTATACGTATTTTTACATTTTAAAAAAGAAAAACTGTTAAATATTTTAAGCTGATGAAATATTTATGTAGGTATAATATCAACTTAACCACTTCCCAAATCAGATAAATAAAATGTGTTTTGTAATATAGTAGAAAAAAATACCTTAAAGTACCTACGTAAAATAAAAATAACTTTCCAGTAGAAAACTTTGATTCATATTTACAATAACATTAAAAGCCATAAGCGGATACTATTATTGTTCATAGGTACGTATATACATTTAAGTTATATTTTAAAATTTACAGACGATCCATTGTTATAAACTGTAATTATGTTAATTTTGAAATGGTTTCGGTAAGATTTAAACTGAAACGAGAATTTATTAGTAATTTTATAGTCACAAATGAATGTTATTTAAAAGTCCAGCGTAGATTGTATTTACATAATTGAAACATAAAAATTGAGCCCAAATAATAATTTTACTGTGCATTTCATCGCGTGTGTATGTTATTTTAATAATATAATTTAGTCGCATAATCGCAATGTCGAGCTGCAATGGCTACCTATTGTAAATTAGGTTATTACTTAATAATTCTTGTTGTATATATATTATTATAATATATATATATATATATATAGACATACCCATATAATAATAACACAGGCACCCATAATACCGGCTCCTGTAATGGAGGTAACTATACAACGTGGGTACCATAACTAACTGCTCGCTTACATTATACTTACCAGCTACTGTTTAGTAAAATGTCAAGACCCATTATTGCATAATACAATGTTATGATTTCGATGCTCCGTCCCATAGAGACAGTCGGATTATATTTCAATATAGTTACCGTTATAATATTATTATTTTCGTATTGGAGGTAGCCAACTGACCAGAGATATAAGAATAAGTATATATAATATATATTATATAATCATGTCGTATTCCGCGAAAGAGAAAAATCGGCAACATTATTTCGAAATTATTCCAAGTAAACCTTACTTATTATGCACCCCGCGGTAGGTAGCTATGGTATAGTAACGTCTATATATATTTGTTCCACCGCCGAAATTATACGAATCGATGTAAACGAAATTGCTATACACAATATGTATATATATACATACTTCGCTGGCCGCAGGCAAAGTGCTGCGGTCTGGGAAAGGATTACATTTTAATTAGAAAATATAATATTATACAGCCGTGCGGCGGCCTGCACCGGGGGGTTGTTTCTAACCAAGACATTTTTGCCGAACCATATCTGCCAAGTCGGAAAAACACCAACCGGCCATATTATACAATATATAGATGCATAATGCGTCTAAGTATAAAATTGTTTACGGGGTTGATCGGAGAGCACTGTAACGTTGAGTTTATAATATGAATTATAGTCGTCAAGTAGTTATTATAATTATTATTATTAATTTAATTATTTGAAATTATAGTCAACAATATAATATTAGCAGGACTTGAAACCGAAAATATTTTTTCGGATTTAGATTTCGGTTTTGGTTATCGGTATTTATTATTTCCGATTTTGAATTCGGTTTCGGATACCGGTATTTATTTTTTCTGATTTCGTTTTTGGTTCTGAATACGGGTATTGATTTCTTCGATTTCGGTTTTTAACGGTTTAAACCGGTATTCAAAATCGGTATCCAACATCGGTTTCAAGTCCTGCATTATTATAATGAGTTATTATGTATTACATGTCACATATAGCTGGTGTATAGTTGTAGAGATATCGTTCTGGTGTGATCGTAGGTGAAAATCAGGTACAATTTTTTTTTTTTTTGGGGAGGGAGGACTATAATAACTTCAAATCCATAAATGTGTTTAAGATCTTCTAGCTCTGCTCTCGTTAAGTAACTAGTTTCTTGTTAGCTCTGCATAACGCGAAAAACCCAACGCACCATGTAAAAATTGTATCTATTATAAAAAAAATATCGTAAATTATGCGTATATACATTTTGGCAAGCGTTGTTATTACCTACCGCGAGTACCGCTCTTTGCTCAGATAACCGTGTATTGAATCCTAAATAGTATAACTAATAAGTAGTAAGTATTTTATCATCGGTCTTTCAAATCCGATATCGCAAGTTTACAACATAACTCTCTCCATCCCGAAGTGGACCAAAACAACATGACCTACTCTGTCTCGAAGCCAAGCGAGCAAAACAAAACGAGTGCCGACAGCCGGTGAATCCCCTATGTCGTATTTGTTCAATTATAATATATATATGTCACGACTATATATCAGTGGTTCGCAAATCTGTGCCTCGAGCATTTACAAGGGGCACCACAGCTCATAAGAAATTATTTACAATTTATCGAAATTATTTTTCTGATTTTTCAAATTGAATTCTTATGAAAATGCGAATCAAATATAAATACCTCCCACTCCATTTGTCAAAAATAGATACACATACATCTCATAAGTTATCAATTTTAATCAATTATGTTACAATATTCAAGTCTATAATGATTTTTCTCTTTGTTTCTTTTTTTCATAATTTCTTATGAGTATTAAAATGTATCAATTGTGGGTTAGCTGTATGCTATATAGAATGCTTATATTGAATTATGTTCAATAAAATTATAAAATCTGATTATCAATGAACATTTGTCTTCATATTTTTTTTCTGTTTCTTTTGGTATCTACAGCAGGGCACCTCTGGGAAAAAAAGTTTGGAACCCCTGTAGTCTATAATATTATTATACTATAACTTTCAGGGCATGTATACCCAAAATTCAAAAAATATAATAAAATATACGAGACTATAATATAATATTGTTAAATGAGGTTTGGTGTAGCGCGGTGTCAGTCACTGATGTGCTCTGAGTGGCCGATGCCACTAGTTCCCGGATGGGTGACCAGTGACCACCCGGGCCCTTACTCCTTAGTGGCAAATCCTTGCCACACATACGCGTGCTGTGAACCAACCTTACCAATCGTACCAACCGTAACCCCAACAATAGCTAATGACCATATAGGCTATATACAGGATGTAACAGATAGAACTGACTTTTGGAACAACTTGTGTGCTAATCAATATTTTTAAATTATTTTTTATTTAATATATAATTTATAGCCACTTGCGCTACATGTGTAATAAAAAAAAATTATTTTTATTTTTTAATACCGAAAATGAAAATTTTAAATTTGATTTAATTTTTTTTGAATAAATTCAAAATAGCCAATTTCTGAATCTGATTATAAGAACGATTTGGATGGTAAAAACATTTATCTAAATCCAGTAGTTTATTTTTTAGAATTTTTTTAAATACCTATCAATATTTTTTTGATTAAATTAATTTGGAACGCAATAACTTTTAAAAAAATATTATTTTTGGAAATTTGTTAACATGGGTATATTTGAAAAACTATTTACTAATCCTACAATTTTATCAATTTTTTTCATACATTTAATTAGCGTATTTTTTTTTTTTTTTTTGGTCAGTTCTTTCTGTTACACTCTGTATACTTATGCCGGGCTCAAGATCAATAAAAAAATATCGTTAAATAATTTACAGTTCAGGTAATGATATTATTATCTTGTATTCATTGGAACCACACTTTAACCATCGAGCTAAATTCATCCTCAGTGTGTATTAAAGCATTTAAAAATACTAACATAATAAAGTTCCGTGAAGTTATATTATATTTAAATATGTATATTATAATATTGTGTTCGTATCGGACCAGCGTATAAAAATACATACATAATATCATAGTATTATTTATACACGATTTTGTATTTAATGGCTCACAAGTCATCTAACCTGTTCCGCGTCATAATACGCACAAACACACACGTCACACATACGTCACACATAAATACATATATATACTCATTTATTATGCTCGACGAGGTTTTCCCCAACGATAAGTATCTGGAAAATGTAGTGAGCGGTTATCCGGTCTGTGCGTTCGATAAAGCCGTCGAAAGTATAATAATAATACCGGTTGAGAAAACGTTTAGTAATAAAAATTCACGAAAGATGTTTAGATGTATAAAAACAACACAGTTATAGCACAGTTCACGTCAAGTCTAAAAAATAAACCTGGCCTGAGCCACTACGTCACTACGGTTATAATATTATTATGTACCATGTGGCACAGTATACATATATGTATTGGGTACATAATATTATTATAAAAAACAAGAAAAATATATAAATCTTTAAGAATGGGTAGGTATATACCATATATTATTATTAAAATCGACTGGCAATTGATATAAGACGATGTCATAATGATCATTAATAATATTGTTTCAAGTCGATGATAATATTATCATATCGTAGGTACGCACAGTTATAAAGGTAAGTCGCAATATTATACTATTATTATAATTAAATATAATATTTTCCGACGGGGTAAATATTACTATATTTGTGCGGTGGATATGTGACGTAAACTTTGGACCGTCGTCGTAGCGCTGTCACAACTCATCAATAATAATCATAGCAATATAATATAATAATATAATATAAGACGTACCGTTCGTATATGAATCGCACTGCAGGCCAAACCTTAAAACAACATTATTAGTGAAGTTTTTGCCATTTCACAGACCGTACGTAATATGTATATAAAATACCCATGTAACGTATTTTATGTTCAACAATAACGCAAACATATTATTATTATTATTATTTGTATGTGTGTGTGTGTGTGGGTGTACACGGGTATCATATTATTATTTACAAACGCGATACCTACCATGGTATATTACATGGTATTATACACGCTGCAGTTTTATTCGAAGCTTCATTACGAATGGGACTGGAAAAAAAATGGGAAAAGATAACCCGGAGAACAAAATAATAATAATATATAGAATACATGCATGTACGTATGTATTTTAGTCAAAAGGCGAGGAATGGACTAACGCGATAATATGATGTCATTGTTTATAAACGTATATATTATAAATAACGTTTATATAATAATATTATATGAACGACTGTATTTACACAAAGGCAAAAATGAGAAGTAGAAAATATCACGAAACTGCTCGCAACGTATTTTATAATAATATACCTATTTTAAACAATAAAAATATATTATTTTGAAATATTTCAACAAACTATATAGGTAACTGCAATGATTTTTATTTAATAATTATTAGGCTTTCAAAAATATGACAACCCAATATTGGTTTAGGTTTGGCCAATTTTCTTAAGATTTGATGAGTATCAATAATATGAATTAAATAAATTTAATGTATTTTTGACCATCAATTCTATTTATAAACGATTATCACGTCAATGATTCAACAAACCGTAAATTGTGGTATCTACTTATGATTTTATATTGAACTAGGTATGCAGGTTTAAGAAATTTATCAAAGTATGAAAACGTTATGGCTAGAAAAAAAGGTACAAGTGGCCGCAGTGGGTTATAAAATAATATTATAATTTTATTGTAATTATTATTATTATATTTTATTTTTAGAAACCAAGAACTTAGCACGCTCGCAGAGGGAGCTTTCCTGACTCATTCACAGAAATGTTTGAAAAAATCAAAAATTTAAACATGACAACATTTTATTGTGTGATAATGTGTACCTATTATAGATATATATATATACCTATTTTTGTGTAAGCGACAAATCAACGGTCAAAGATTGTGTAATCTCCTAGTAAGGCACTTAAGGTAAAATTAAGATTTTTGAGTGGGACATTCTCGCTGGAACATGTATGGTTACCTCGGTGAAAAATGAAAATGGACTGCAAAGGAACATATCATTATAATACCTATATAATACAACTTTTATGAATATTGTGTTTTTCTTGATGTTTTTAAAACTTTGTTGTAAAAATATTGTATGATGGATATAACAAATCAATCATTACCTTCCCAGAAATGGTTATTATTCCGTCTATTGCATAATACTATATGAGTAATGTGTATTTATTTAGTATATTATTAACTAGGTACCTACCTATATAAAAGGTTACTCTACCCATGTTATATTTGAAATAATTTGAATTCGAAGAGTTTAATATTATCTTCTTTTTCTTCTTCTAGCTTTAGGGGAGTTTAATATGATAGTAACAATTATGATCTATAAAAATAAATCTTGACTGTATAGTGGACAAATAATAATAACACACGTTAATATAATAGCCCGTCTTGCCACAACATACCTAATGAACTTAAAGGGGATTACAGGGACGGAACGTGTTTGGCGTTAATTGTTCGTAAAGAAATAATTTCGACATCGGACGAGTACTCCGGTTAAGCCAAAAGATTAAAATAATATACAGACCGTATAATTATAACACGCATACCAGGTAATACACTATAACATAGGTATTATATCGTATAATAATATTTATAGTTATTATACCAGCAAGGATTTAGTCGAAAAATTGTTTCGTGAGATGCCCGATTTAAGACATATTTAATTATCTTCGGCCAATTCCCGAAGAAATAAAAATTGATTTTATACACCTAGTAGGATTAGCACTTTATAAACATTAAATTGTCGCATACAAATCTAACTTTTTATAAATCACAACGATATTTAAGATTCCATTTTTTGATTTTTGAACGTTAATAAATATGTTATTTAATTTTATATTCTTAAGTAAAATATTTTTTTAAACATTTTAATGTAGGAATTTGATATATCATTATCAAATATTGACATCAAAATGGCGTATGAAAAAAAAAAAATTTAAAAGTCAAACTAAAAAAAGAAAACCATAAAAATTATAAATTTATAAGAAAATATATAAACAAGTTTGTTTTTTTTTTATGAAACTATAGAGTTGCATTAAAAGTACCTCGCGAATAAGAATCTATATCATACACAGATACTTCAAATTAAAAATGAAACACATTATTTTCAAAAACAAAAATGTACAACAAACAATTTACTAAGATACTTATAAAACACACACGACACACACACGGTACTGTACTATGGTGTAACGGTATAGTCTCGAGTGTAAAAAAATCACCTCGTGTAAGGAACGATATGAAGATGACGATAATTCGGAGGCGGCGAGAAGGGGGAAGAAGGCGATATTCTGAGAAGTTCTGTGAAGACTATAGGAAGAGGGATAAACTTTGTACCTACGTACACGTTCCCCAGGGCAATTTGGTTAGATATGGTCGATATTTACAGCGGTGAAGAATCATAAGGTACCCACGGCTGCACCGCCTCTCCAGGTGAAACTACACGTTCGCCGGGGGCGAGGGGTTAAGGATTCAAGACACGTGTAAAACTCCGCCGCCGAGGCTGTAAATTTGATTTCGCCCATTGTTTACCGTCGGCCGATTACGTTCAATGAATACATCATTACACGCACCCGCCGCCACACACGCCAAGCCACTCACAGCCGGTCGGTGGATTTTTGTTTAAATTTACACAATTTGTTGGAACGATAAAAATCGTAGGAACCCAAAATTGACTAAGAATAAAATCTTAGAAAACAAATGGTATATTTTAATGATATGACATTATAATATTACAATATTTTATTTTAGAACGTTTTTGTGCTGTGCCTCACGATGCACACAACTCGCAAGTCAGCTATTTAACGAAATATCTAAGCGAGTCATAAGCATAACAATTTAATGTACCTAGATTATATAGTGCAGTTTACTAGAAGACACGACGTTATATTTATTTGACATTTACAATTGTTTCGTATTATTGTCTTATAAATTATAATATAAGCTGATGGTTTGGAAGCATAATATATATTATACATAGTAGATAATAAACGTCGTGAGGAGTTGGCAGCCGTCTTTTTAGGCAAAAGTTAACGATATTATCCAAAACCCATATCTCACGTATGTGTCAGAGTTATAGCTTTTTCAAAACATTTTTTTCTGATTTAGGATGAATTGTTCTGTACCTACTTAATAACACCCGTTGACTTTTAGATTCCTCAGTGAACAATAATGTATTGGTTTTAAAATGATGTGTTTTTTTTTTGTGTGTGTATGTATAATACTAATACACGATAATTAGTCGAAATAACGCTTGAGATTTTAACTTGAGCAACTATCTTTTCCGGTGGGAATGTGAATTTTGTTGGTACTTTTGAGAGGTAAAAATGGATAATTCCCAGGAGTTTTTTAAGTTCGTCGAAAAAAATCAGAATTAAAAATGAAGGAAAACCGGAATTTGACACAAAATCGATTGTTTTTTGGTTCAACTCAATGACGAATAACCATTAATACTTGAAATGTCCACCAAACATTAATATTAGCAATTTTTTTAGGCACGGCATAGCATATTTAGCCTATTTTTGTTAGGACAATTTTAATTAAATTAGTTTTAACTATTGACGATAAAAATTGTTTCACTTGGTCAAACAATCTAATACAAGGTTAAATAATTTAATAATAATATAATAATAATAAAAATAACAAGTTATCTCGTTCTTGCACGGACCCCTTCGTTTCTCATAAGGTTGTTAGTGACAATTAAAATAAAGTTGAGCGTAAATGCCAAAAAGAGCCATATTGTATTCATGGAGAATAGAGATTAGATAAAAGTTTTGAATCAAATAATATTACGAGATCTTTAATTTGGGTGGTGTTGTACGTGGCGTTACCAGTGACCCAGAAATTAAGTGTATTTAATAGATTAACCAATGATTGCCAACAGTTTGAAATAAATTAGATGTTTGTTAAATTAAAACAAAAGTTCAAAATGTAATAATATAATAAGCCGTGTGGCGTGGAAGGTGCTCGGGACTCAACTGCTAGAAAAATGCTGGTAGTTACTGAGGACTTCCTTATTTATTTATTTTAACGGGGTATTTCCATTGCCCAATGGAAATATACGAGTAATTATGGTGATCGCTTGGTATTAGATAGTAGATACATATTAAATAGCTATAGTCATAATAATATGTATAACAATAATTTAAAAAATAAACATTATCAATAATCATAACTTATTTATCTTATAATTAAGGTATAGATTAAAAAATACAATATTATTAGTTTTTTTTTTTACTTATAAATACGCCTCAAGTACGACTCGTACCAGGGTTATTGCGTTTCTGAAAAAAACTATTATACATTATAATTTTAAAATACACTTCAAATAAAGTTGTATACAGAATATTTTAAATATGGTACATTAACGGTTTGAGTTATTATATTTACATGTGATAATATAATCTATGTTTTTATGTTATATGTTCTGAAACAGGTTCGTCTCTTTCAGGAGTTCCGGAAGAATCGATGTCATCTCTGTGTTGGGTGCTAGTATCTCGCACATATTGTAGGGGAGCTAGCATCAGTTTATCCCTGGAGTCTTTTGTCAGGAGGCATTCGGTTAACAGGTGTTTAACAGTAGTTGTGGTGTTGCATGAGGTGCATTTACGTTGTTCCTTAGATAGTCATATTATGGGTATAAGATGTGACCAATTCTTAATTTGTTGAATATGGTTTGATGTCTGCGCAGGAGTGACACGTCATGCACCCATATGAGTGGTCGATTTAATTTCTCTCAGTTCGCTGTTTTTTACTTATCTTCATTCTTGTTGGTATCTTTGGTTCAGGTTTATATTTACTGGGAGTTTTGTATCAAAGTGAGTTGTTATATTTCAAGACTCAGCAGGTTCTTTGGTTGCCTTTTCAGCTATATCATCTGCTTACGATATTATTATTAAAGAACAAATTTATATTTAACCTATTTACAAGGCTCATTAGTCTAATTATCTGAGTATTTTGAAAGTAATTAGTACGACAGAATGACACATAGAAGGTATATGATTGCCTAGTTTGTCAGCCAGGGACTAGGAAAAGTTAAATTTATCTAATTCTGAGAAATGTATAATAGGTAAAACAGGTAAGTATATAACTACCATTCAATAATTTAAAAGTAAAAACTAAATAAATTGTGATTAGTTTTTCTTCTCGTAGACCAGAAGTCCTGTAATTTGGCCGATTCCGTTGTAGTTGTTTGTCGTATATGAATTTGGTTTTCCTATTTGTGAATAGACATACCAAGAGCCCACGAATCACAAAATAAAAGGCACACTAGTTAGTACCTTGGGTTAGGTCACTTAGGCATGATATTTCTATGATAATAACTGTTTAATAATATGCTCCTTAGTAATTATTATGATCGTGATTCGATTACAATGACGCAGGTACGATAACAAGTTGTTGTTTTTGTCCAAACCTTGGAGTATTTTTACAGTATCGTTTATTGGGAAATTAACGTATTTCCTATTTATTGGTAGTTCTATGCATTCGTGATTTCGAATAACCTGCCCAGTGTATATTGGCACTCGGCAATCGTAAATTTAAAAAAAAACAGGTTCGATAAATAAACTACTTAATATAATACGATAGGTACATAACCTGCTAAGTATAATTTTGTGACGATAACATTATAATGATAATAATAATACATATACGTGCGTTTAACGATAAAAACAACACGAAATATTTCGAACGTATCACCTTGAATTGCATTTGGGTTTTTTTACTGGAGAGAGATAATCACCTATTTTTGAAAAATTTTCCGCGTTGCGCAAAAAAAACGATTTCTTAATTTTGATCTTGCTTGAGTTTGAATTTGAATTATGTTGATTTTTTTAAGAATCTTTGACTAATAAAGTTTTTTTCTATTTTAAAAATTGATTAACTGAAAGTGAACCAACGTTTTGATTTATGCATGTTGCATCTATCACATTTTTTAACAGATAATCCACAATAAATTCTTAATGTTCTGTGTAATTTCGCTTTTTTTTTTTTAAACTATGGTGTGAAGTCATAAGTAAAGCACATTTGCATCATTTTCACAAAATTATTTATAGACTGTTTAAATATATGATAAATACAACATGCATAAATCAAAACTTTATAACTCATAGTTGCTTAAAGACGACTGGTTTGCGATTTTGACACGTGCGCCTGGCTGTTGGATGTCACTTATCATGCATCTAATGGACAATGATTTATAGATAACATGTTTTTACTACTTTGTATTATAGTTTATACATTGTGTAAGGTCATGTTTAAATAATTAATAGAATAGAGCTGGGCCACGACAGGCCAATAATTCGCTTTCTTGCAATACGAAGAAAACTTTAAAGTAGCTATACGCCGAGTATTATCTATACATTTATTTGACATTTTTCACGTATTTAATTTGAAACAACTTATTGTGTATTTTTCTCTAATTCCACTACATTCTGATAAAACATAGATATAGTCAAGGGAAAAATATATTTAAGTGTTATTTCTGAATGAAGAAGAGAGAGTCTCAGTGTTCTTGAATTTAAAACTACCGCTTATCAAAACAATGTGAATCGAGTTGATGCATTTTTTTTTTGAGGGGGGGGGGAAGTGATGGTTACCACTATAAAAAATAAAATAACCATAGATCCATGACATTTTTACCGGATGTTTATATTAGCATTTCATATAAACAATAACATTTTCAAAATATATTGACTCTCTTAAAGCTATTTAAAAGCATGAGAATATTTAAATTTTGTTAAGTTTTTTTTTTATAAATGTCAATATTTTTTCATTGGGTTGAAACTCGAAATGATTGAAAATATGATACTAGGTTCCCCATAAGTTTTATAATAGCAGTTGAGAAATATTAATTGATCCATAGGCACATTTTTTTTTTAAGTATTTAAAGGTAAAGTTTTGACATCAAAATTATGAAAGTTTCCAAATTATTTGGTAGTTAAAAATTTGTAAAAGCGTCAATTTGTATAGCAAAGAATTCAAAATGTAAAACAAGGATTCTCATAAATAGTTCATACTGTAACCAAACAATCTATAAAATATATCAATATATAATAAATCAATATCATTATAAATATATTTATTTAGTTTGAAAGATAGTATTAACTAAGCGTACAAGGATATTTTGTTGAACGTCAAGGACATCAAACTGCGTACTTAGAATTTTTTTTCAAACACCTATTATTAAACACCAAAATTAAACACGTCAATCTCCCTCACCTTATCCATGACATGTACAATATAAATAGAAGCTATTCGCAAGCAGAGCTTAAGAAATTGATAGTATCTCATCGACCCACCGCACAGGCTCAAGTCCTATCAGGTAAATTTACACAAAGTGTATTCAAATTTACAAACATACTAATACATTTCTTATTCATTTTTAAGTGCTTAAAACAAATAGTTATAATTTATTGTGTTCCAGTCAATTTTATCAATTAAACCTCTGCCCGTCGTGGATTCAACGGTATTAGTAACCTAGTCGAGCAATCCCGGTCACTACAGATCAAGATGAATAAACGCCTGTTGATTCTGGTAGCAGTGGTGTATTTTTTGGGGATGATTGGATTGGCGTACGGAGATTGTCCAGATCGTTGCTGGTACTACAGGAGTGAAGCAGTCAAACATTGTTCTTCTCCGACATCAACAAATGAGTGCAGTGGGTACGACCTTTTCGGCATATGTCGATGTTGGTGTTGTTAAACTTGTCTCTTGTTCGATTAACTCATAAAATATAATATGCTAGCAACTTTATACTGTAAAGATGCGTGCAATTTTATTTTACTGGAATTCGGTAATAATAATAAATATATGACGACCCTGTTTGATTTACGGATAACGGCTATAACAATGAATTTCGTTATTTTACGAGTCATGTTTTCTATGATACTTTTACAACTCAATTTATTTGCAGTAGCGTGTAGTATAACAGATATTTAGAAATCCCTAAATTAATACTAATTGCTGTCGATATATGGTGCTAGCTTCTCTTATATTCTCCTCGTGCGTATTAAAAAGCTTGTATATTTAATTCGCATAATGTACCTACTTATAAAAAAAAAAAAAAATTACATACATATTATTATAATTTATAACTAACCAACGATTTTTATTGTAATAAAAAAAAAATAATGTAAAACTATTAACCACATTTTAAACTTTGTTGTTAAACACAATATAGATATATTAATATAAATACCAAATTGCTATGTTATTAAACAAAATACGTCTTATGACTACCCATAACAATTAATGTTTAATATATTTATATATATATATGTGTTATTACCTTTTGAAATTAATAATCTGTGAAAAAAAATGTAATTACAGAATGCTTCCAATAATTTTTATTATGTGCATAAAATTATTTGAATTGTTAAATATAATTTTAAAATATTGACATGTAATTTTGAACTTACAGAAATCATGTTTTTTTTAATTAAATATTTAATTCCAAACTTATTCATTTTCATTGGCATATATCTTAGTCGTGTTAAAGTAGGTATAATATTTGATGAGGAAATCTAATTTGTTTTTAGCTTATGAACCTTGTTCAACACACCGTGCATTTGCTGTAATAAATATATTATTCTTTTTTTTTTTTAATAAACTAATGTACACACAATAAATATTATTTATTTATTTATACGGAATTCATTCCATTTACAATATTGTAGATATTATAGTACTAATTGCACTATTGCAGTATAACTGACAAAATATTATGTACCATTTTTTATCTAAGATAAACATTAGATAAATCATAACATAATTATTTAGATACTTTAAAAGATTATTTATTTCAAAAAATCTTATTTAGATAATTTTATAAGTCCCAACATTGTTTATTAGTTATCCAAAAAAGTAGAATTGAAATATATGAAGCCTGCACATAGTCATTGAGTGTTTCCATCGTGATCACGCTGTATAATCTGTAATAAATTTATAAAATAGGTAATGTAAGGGGTGGTACAAATATTCAAGACTGGACGGCGCGATAGAAGGCCCCCACTCTAATGACGCTACGTCATGAAACTACGTACTTGAAATTTCTTTTTCAAACACCAATAAAAAATTAAACTCGTCAGTGCCCCCTCACCTTATCCACGACATTTGCAATATAAATAGAAACTATCCGCAACCAGAACTTCAGAGAAGAAGTATCTCATCGCCCTACAGCACAGCTCAGTCTTTATAAGGTAAATTAACACGACGCGTAATCTGTATTCGAATTTACATACGTACTTATATATTTCTAATTAATTTTTAAGTATTTATGACAGAAAGTTTTAACATTTATTGATGTTGTGTTCCAGTAAATTGTATCAATTAAACCTCTGCCCGTCGTGGATTCAACGGTATCAGCTAGTCATCTAGTCCATCAAATCCAGGTAACTACAGAGCAAGATGATAAAACAACTATTGATTCTGGTAGCAGTGGTGTATTTCTTGGGGATGATTGGATTGGCGTACGGAGATTGTCCAGAACGTTGCTGGTACTACAGGAGTGAAGCAGTCAAACATTGTTCTTCTCCAACAGCAACAAACGAGTGTAGTGGGTACGACCTTTTCGGCATATGTCGATGTTGGTGTTGTTAGACTTGTCCCTCGCTCGATTGACTCGTAAAATATAATATGCTAGCAACTTTATACTGTAAAGATGCGTGCAATTTTATTTTACTCGAATTCGGTAACAATAATAATTAATACATGACGCCCATGTTTGATTTACGGATAACGGCTATATAATAATGAATTTCGTTTTTTTACGAATCATATTGTTTTCTATGGTACACTTTCACAACTCAATTTATCTGCAGAAACATAGTTTAATAGATAATATTTAGAAATACCTAAATATTAATACTAATTGCCGAAGTGCTAGACTTCTTTTATTCTCCTCATGTGTATCAAATAGCTTGTATATTTCATTCGTGATATTGTACCTACAAAAAAATAATTATTATAATTATTTGTAACTAACCAATTATTTTCATTGTAATAAAAAATAAAATAACGTAAAACTATTAATCACATAATTTGACAATGTAAACTTTTTTGTTAAACACAATATAGATATATTTATATAAATATACCTAATTGCTATGTTATTAAACAAAATACGTCTAATAACTATCTGTAACGATTAATATTTTATATTATATAGGTACTTTTGAAATCAATAATCTGTAAAAAGCAGTACAATAATTATTTAAATTGTAAAATATAATTTTAAAATATTGACGTGCGATTTTGAATTTACAGAAATCAAGTTCTGCACATTAAACATTTAATTCCAAAATTATTCATTTTTATTGTCATATGTTATAGTCGTATTTATGCAGGTATAATTCTGGATGAGGAAATATATTTTGTCTTTAGCTTATGAACCTTGTTCAATACATCGTGTTTCTGCTGTATCAAATATATTATTATTTTTTAATAAACTTATATACACATAGAGAAATATTGTTTATTTATTTTTACGGAAATAATTCCATTTACAATATTGTAGATATAGTAGCAATTGCTATACTATTTTTACAGCATTCTTAACTTATTAATATTATTATAGATATAAGAAGTACAAGAAAAATTACGACTATATTATACTGGCTATACAAATAATAATAGGTACTAACTAAACATCACTAACTGTTTCCTGTTAACTTGCATACATTTCAATGCAATGAGTGCAACATAAACGAGGACACAGTATACCTAACTCAGTAATGTTCGTAAATTGTTACAGTTATAACCTCTGCGGTTTAAAATCACCCCTTAGCTTTAAATTGGAAACAAAATCAAAATTCGAAAACTGCAACTCACAAGTCTCGCCGTCCTCTAAGATAGATTGATGTCCTAAAATATCTCAAAAAATGCACTTAAAAATACTTATCTAGGCCTAGGTATGATAAAATTGTTATCAATGGTACCTTCTACATATGTTATGTATGGTGTGATAAAAATAATAATACTTAATAGGTTTATTATATAACGGCAATAATTTGAGTAGAAAGGCCTATAGCTATGATAAAATTATTATCGACGATAACTTGTTGTGCTATATAATTTATTATATGTACAGTTTGCAGTTTGCCGAAAGTCTCTTGTCAATCACGACAATTTTCGTTCATTTTATGAACTAATTGTGAAAAGTGCTCTAAAAACAAAGAAAACGCACTTAAATCGTCAACAAAATCAAAAAAAAATTACTTTAAAATAATCATTATCACCCAAAACACATTTTATATTTACAGATTTACGTTTCAAAACCCCAGAAAAAAGATGCTTTTGCATCAAAATCCCAGCCCTAATTATGAGTATTATTTAGTATTCATATAATCAATGGTAGGTATTATGTTCTAAAAATAAACATGTGGATATACCTAGGAATCAAAATTTCCAACAAAAAAAAGGTTTTCCGAAGAAAACGGGAAAAAACCCGGTTTTTTTTCGGAAAAATTGTGAAAATTTGGTTTCATTAAAAATTTCCGGGAAAAAATGGTTTTTCCTGAAAAATTAAAAAATCAAATAAAAAAACGGAATTTTTTTTCTAAAGAACTAAAAAAGTAATGTATAGTGGAAACAATCTAATAAATAATGATGGTTGACAATCATATAACATGCATATTATAATATATACCTACCATACCTAACTCAAAGTCTGTAGTAGTGTAGTGGATAAATCTAGAGAATTCTATACTTGATTTATAAATAATTATAATTTGTAATATTAACATTATTAACTACTAAAGTACTAACTATTAAGTATTTAATATGTAATTATTTCTTAATTTCTTAATAGTTATTAATAATATTTAATTTTTACCTACTCACCAAGTTTAAAAATATAAAGACTATCAAGTACCTACTATAATACCTTATTAGTTATTATAAAATATATAAATTGACAATAAGTATACAATTTTTAACATTTAAAAATACAGGTGATTTATTTTCGGGGAAATACACTCTCCCACATAAATAACAATTTGATATGTACGTATCTACGTCATTTTTAGAACAAATATTGAAGTATCTGTATATTTTTAAAAGTTTAATTTTTAAATTTGATACAATAATACATTGACAACCGTATTGGAAAATGTGAAATGTCAATGACAAATGGAAATTTCATTATCTATTTTTTAAAATAGTTTATTTTTTACATAGATTATTTTAATTTTTAAGCATAAATACAATTTTTTAATTTTCCACAAATTTGGTTTTTTTTTAATTTTCCGAAAACTTCGGTTTTTTTCGGAAATGTATTATTTTAATATTCTCCGATTTTTCCACGTTTTTCGAGGCTCTGGGAAAAAAATTGTTTTTTTCCGAAATTTTCACGGAAATTTTCCGGCATTTTTATGCCTAGATATACCATAATATACTATATATTATATTAATTGTACATAATAAGTAGTATAAATATTTATTATATTATCCCGTGCTTATTCTATCAGAATTAATTATTATTGCAGTTATTCACTCGTTACGTAAACAGTTGTACGCTAACTCCCGAGTATCTCAAGCACGCGGCCACCGCGTCACCTTCGTCAGCTGCCGTCACTGCGGCCAACGGCCCGGGCGGTGGATCGCCGGACGTTAACCGGCACAGCAACCACGAGCGGTTCAAGATCAGCGTCATCTGCCCGAGCTCGGACTGCATAGCTCATAAGCGCAGCGACCGCCGCCACCACGGCCACCCACCTCGGTGGACGCCAACTGCAACTCGCCTCCCGAGACGCTTAGCCGAAAGTCGCGGAGCTCGTTCTCGTCCACGACGTCGCCGACCTGCTCCGGTCCGCTGTACGCCATCCACTACACGGTGACTCAGATGTACCATCACCAGCGGGCCGCCACCGTTCGGTCAGTGGCCGACACGTTCGCTTGTCGGCTGCGTGTGGCCGGTGCAGTGCCGCACTCGCGTCTCCTGTTGACGCCGTCACCCGGCGGAAAATATGCAAATTATTTTGTAGTTAAAAATGTGTAAAAGCTTCAATTTGTATAGCTAAGGATTTAAAAATTAAAACAAGGATTCTCATAAATAGTTCATACAGTAACCAAACAATCTATAAAATATATAAACACAAATATTTTTGTATAGACATTTGAAGTTCAATTTCGGACGAAATTAGATATTTAAACTAATAATATAATAATATGACGTATAGATTTTAGTTATTTTGTTGTAATTTAAAAATATTATGCATGTGTACTTGAAACTTTTAAAATATATATTAAATTGCATACACACAATGACAATTCGACAAAAAATAATGTAACCTATTGTAGTACTAATGAGTAATGTCTATGTATACAATAAATTACTTTGATAACAATAATATCATAAAAACAGTATATTCTTAGTAATATTATAGACTGACAGTCGGTCTTCGCTCAGAATCGTTTATCGCACGCAATAATTATTATTGTATATTATTTAATTCAAATTTAACATATCCGTTAGAACACAGTAGGTGAATTGATTCCCGAGGCCTACTTTATGTATTAACTATATGTCGATGTTGGTGTTGTTAGACTTGTCTCTTGCTCGATTGACTCATAATATATTTTTTTATTTTTTTTTAAACCACACTAAGGCTTTTTTATTACAATGATTTTTAAAAATGCATTTCAGAGGTGTTCATAAATGTTAAATATTAATAAATAAATATTTTAGTAAATATATACAAGCTCATAAAATATATGAAAGAACATTATAATGTAAAGATGCGTTCAATTTTATTTTACTTGAATTCAGTAATAATAATAATTAATATAAGACGCCCATGTTTGAATTAGGGATAAAAACGGTATTTTACTAGTCATATTTTTTTCTATGATACTTTCACAACTCGAATATGCAGAAGTATAAATTAAAGTATAAATTATACTATTATACTGTTTAATAGATATTTATAAATAACTAAATTAATACTAATTGCTGTCTATAAGGTACTCGACTTCTCTTATTCTCCTCATGTGTATTAAAAAGCTTGTATATTTCATTCGCAATAATGCGTATCTACAAAAAAAAATGCCATACGTATTATACTTGAAACCTAACCAATTAATTTTATTGTTAGGTATATATATATATACCTAATTTCTATGCTAAAATAATTTCTAATACAAAATACGTCTGATTATGACTACCTATAACAATTACAATATTATATTATATACTTTTGAAATTAATAATCTGTAAAAAAATTTAACCACAGAATTCTTCCAATACTTTATATTATTGTGTGCATACAATTATTTAAATATTGACATGCGATTTTGAATTTACAGAAATCATGTTTTGTACATTAAACATTTAATTTATTTATTTTCATTGCCATAATATATACGCATTAAAGTAGGTATCTAATACTCGAAGAGGAAATCTAATTTGTTTTAAGCGTATGAACCTTGTTCAACAAACCGTGTTTCAGTCGTCATAAATATATTATTTTTTTTTAATAAACTAATTTACACACAGATAAATATTGTTTATTATTAAATATTGTTTATTGTAGATAGAGTACCAATTGCACTATTGCAGTATAACTGTCATAATATTATGTTGACAGTATTCAAACTGGTTAATATACTTATTATTTTTATTATAAAATTAACGCCAACCAGCTTTTATAGAATGATTTACAGTGTATACATATTTAAATCACATGGATAACAGCAAAGATTTAAGTACAAACTAGACTAGGTAAATGAAGATAAGAAAAATTCAACAAAATCCATTAGATATGATATTATAGTAATTAATATTTAGTATAATTTACTGAAATTGCAATAAAATCAGTGCAGTTGCGTCGCGCAATATTATCAATATTTACAACAATAACCACGAAAAGTCTAAAATCGAAATGCTCAAGTTGAACGTCCGAACGATAATGTACTCATAAGGTTATTCATTTTATATAAGTATTATCATTGGTTATGAGTATTATTGAATATTCATAATCAATGGTATTATGTTCTAAAAACAAACAACAAACATGTTAATATACCATAATATACTATTTATCTTTATATTATATTAATTGTACATAATAAGAAGTATAAATATTTAATATTCACTATATCATAATTTCATAAATAGTTTATTTTATCAGAATCAGAATAATTAATTATTATTGCAGTTATTGACTCGTTGTGTAAACAGTTTTAAACCACGAGCGGTTCACGGCACGTCCACTTTTCAGCTGCATGTGGCCGGTGGCAGCCGGAAGGAACACCGCCGGTGCAGTCGCGTCTCCTGTTGACGTCGTCGCCGGGCGGATACCATCACCACCACAGTGGCGGGCGACCCGCGTCCTGTTCCGTCACGTTAGTCAAAGACCAACTTTCGCCGTCGCCGTCGGCGGTGACTGCGGCTGTGGTGGCGGCCTCAGGTCCTCGAACAGCAAGTCCAAGTTTGTGTCGATGATGATGGGGAACATCAAGGGCCCAGGTGAAGCGGTTCCGGATGGAGACCACGGCGGTCAGAGCGCTGGGCATAATCGTCGGCGGTTCCGTCGTGTACTGGCTGCCTTTCTTCACCATGTAATTGGTACGAGCTTTCTGCCCGACGTGCATACAACCCATCCTGTTCTCCGTAATGTTCTTGCTGGGCTACTGCAATTGTGCCGCATCAACCCGATGATCTACGCGCTGTTCAGCAAGGACTTTCGGATCGCGTTTGAGCGGATCATATGCTGGTGGTGCTGTTGGGCGCCCTCCGGTGACTCAACGGCCACCGCAAGGGGTCGGACGGTTCTCAATTGGGGGGGGCCGGCAGCCACGGTGGCGAGTCTCCCCGGAACATGTTCATCGTGACGAGTTCAGGTGCCGGGGATGCGGTTTTCCGACGAGTGCAGCATTTCTCAGGATTTATAATGGTCATAACTATTGGTCTTAATTAACCGGACGTGTCTTTTATCGTAATATTTACTTATATTTAGCACTTTAAAATAGGCGCCCAACATGTACGTTAAGTAAAACTTTTCTTTATAATCTCGTTTCTTAGATTAATTTTATTATTTATAACAAAAAAATCTATATTCTATAGGTGCTGCCGTGTTGCTGATAAAAACAATAAAAACAATATACTTCAAAATGTTAATAATATCAAGGTCATCAATAAAAAAAAAAATTGCCAGCGCAATACGTTATGTTCATTCATTAATATTAATCGCTTTCGGAAGATAATCTTCCAATAAATTAGTGAATTATCGTTATCACTGTTATATTTGAGCTAAACTGACGATGGAATGAGAGTTGATTGGATTTTAATTAATTTATAGTGACTATAAAGTATATAGGCCTAACAGATATACTATGATGGGAAATGAAATTATAAAAAAGTATTCATTTATATCAATAACGCAAGAAATTTGGTAAAAATAAACAATAGGATAAGATTTTTTAAGAGAATAATTCACAAATTCTAACTATATACAAGCAGATAATTGATTTGACGTAATTTGTACCCATTGTTTGTTTGACTCTGATAATATGACGGCGCCATTGTTTAATTTTGTTCATAAAGTCACGCCTATAGTTATTTTAATGTCGATAAATTTACGTTCATTAATATTTCGCACAAGACTTTAAATAATTTAATATTTAATTAGGGGCAAGAAAATATTTTATAAAAAAAAATAAACGTTTAGCGAATTCTATACCCACATAAAGTGAACAGTGATAGTTTATGTAGGTATTGAATATTATAATACATATTTTAGCCTTAGTAATTTCAAAATATTTCCATTTATTGTACCGTATACAATAGAACCCATAAAAGCACGCATGAATAAACAAACAAATAAAAACAATATTAATAGTTTTTTTTTCTTTTTACTTAGTTAAAAATTTGAAAAAGGAATTAGACTGTATAAATCACATTTAACGTAGCCCAGATTGTAAGTTTGACCTAAGACTTGATTTATAGCAATCCACAACAACAACAAAAACTGGGTGTATTGTGTAAATATTCTTTGAACAGTTCGAATTAAATAGGGTATGTTAATTCTATATTACTGTCACCCGTTAAAATGGACCGATTTAAATCGTACCTATTGTTTCCGGATTTTTCTTTTTTTTTTTCTACTAAAACTACGATAAATTATTATCAAATGACGAAAAAACATATCACATATATTACAGACGATGCGTTGATGGACGAGACCACAAACTCAATGAATTAACAAATTTTCAACGTAAATTAAAAAAAATTAATCACAAAAATATGTTAAATGTTTCACCAAAAAAACTTTTATATTAATTAAAGTTTCAATAATGTTTTAGTGTTTTTTATGACAATTTTAATCGTTTTTGTTTTTTAATTTTAATATTATTTAATTTACTTTTAACATGATGTTTTAGTATATTTGTCTATATTATAATACGAGTTTTTTTTGTAAAATATTCTTGACATTTACCAAAATTTGACAATATTTTTAATCCAATATTGTACCTATAAAATATTATTAATGTGATTATCGAATATTAAAAATGATAACCGATACAGCTAAATTTAGTATAAATCCCATAATATTATACAGTTGGTTTTAACTTGATTCAATTCGGAAATATAATATCTATAAATCAAATAAATTAATACATATTACAATTAGGTAGGTACATACAATCTACTACATAATTAGTGTTCAAAATTTAACAATGAGTGTTAAAAAGACTATAATATATATATGTCATAGCTGAAAGTTAATTTGTTTTGATTTTAATATTTAATTTTCATTAAAATTAAATGACGACATGAATTTTCTTTGTTGAAAAATAATATTTTTTTTATCTTATTAAGTGTACATTTTTACGCAAAAACTATAAAAAAAAAAACACTTCTGCGCTTTAGTGAGTTGTGAGATAAAACCAAAAAATAGTTTAAAGAGAAAAAGGTTCACAGTTTTAATTTTAAATGTTCTTGAAACAGGTTTTTTTTATTTTTGTGAGAAAAGTACACAAGTTTTCTTGAAACACTATACAATCTTTGTTTTTAATTAAATATAATTTTATTGTAAATTACTGAAAGATTATGTTTTAAAGTAGACAATTTAATTGAAATTTGAAAAGTGTGGGGTGCCTGCACAGTCGCACAGAGATTTTAACCGGCAACTGTCGAAGACGTCTCTTTGACACAATTTAATATATAATTCGATAATGTGAGAATAATAATATAATGACAATTGTTATGATGATAGATTACAATAACTTACCTGATTATATGACGGTATGGCTGATATTATCAGCGGTGTTGACAATAGTTATTTCGGCAGCACGATAACTGATGAAGATGACAATTATTCAGACTGCGGCAAAGTCGGAACGGATCAATAAATAATTTAATAGTAGAATTTTACTAGAGTTAATTGTTATGTCATACAGATCAGTTATTTATACAAAAGGAAAATGTACTAGACAGGGTGGCTGGTATCTATATATTTAAAGCTCGTGATAATGATAGAAATTATTAATAACATTTTAGCGAGTGATATGGATATATTTTTCGATGGTAATTTATATAGGTAACAAATATAATATTATGAAGGATAATATTGATATATATTACTATCTTTGATATCTTGTTATCACCCTTTGGTGGAAATTCTATTTAGTGAATAAAACGCTGTCACTTCAGAAAATGAACTAAGATACTATTTTAGTTCATGCCTCAGCCTAAACGAAGTTTCAGATGTCAGCTGCAAATGATGATGACAATTCCGGCTGCGGCAAAGTCGGAACGGAACAATAAGTAATTTAATAGTAGAATTCTGCTAAGGTTAATTGTTACATACAGATCAGTTATTAACACAATAGGAAAATCTACTAGAGAGGATGGCTAGTAGCTACATATTTAAAGCTTGTGATAATGATAGAAATTATTTATACGATTTTAGCGAGTGGCTTAACGAATCGTATGGATATATTTTTAGATGGTAATTTATATGGGTAGCAAATAGAATATTATGAAGGATAATATTGACAAATATGATTGTCTTTGATGTCTTATCATAACCCTTTGATGGAAATTCTATTTAGTAAATAAAACGCGGTCACCTCAGCCTCGGCCTAAACGAAGTTAGGTTAGGTTGTCAGCTGCAAATGATAGTGATAATTCCGGCGGTGACTGCGTCGGAACGGTACAATATAATATATACCTAAATAACATTATAATAGTTGTGTATAATCAGTGTTCGGACTTATCTAGATAAATTTATATAGATGAATATCTAGATAAATAGTTACAAGGTATCTAAACGTTTATCTTAGATAGGTAATATTTTTACTAAAATAAATAAATTCATCTAGATACATTTTTTATTGATAAAAATCGCGAAATTGTACAAATGCATTTTTAAATATTTAAACAGATTCTCAAACAAAGTTTATGGTTTATAAATAATGTAATTATTTTTATTTATATAATTATTATTATTATGTTCTTAGTGCCCAACTAAAATATACCTAAATTTAAAGCCATTCAAAAAACAATTGTATCTTTTTTTATCTAGATAAAAAAGTATTTATCTCTATCTTTATCTAGATACATTTGAGTTGCATTATCTTTATTTTTATCTAGATAAAAAAGTACTTATCTAATCCGAACACTGTGTATAATTGCTAGAGTCGGGTGTTACGTACAGATAAGGTATTAAGCATATTATTATTATTTGATACAAAATAATTCAAAAGGAAAATCTAGAATAGGTATTGCTCTTTACTTAGGCCTAGAACCTTTTATCAGAGACCTAAAGTATCCACGGACGACGTGATTTCCGGAACTCGTTGACGACACGATGTCAGGCGCGTTACCCAACCTAAGATTTCAGTCAGCAGTCCGCGTAATATGATGAACATCAAACATCTGTGCGCCGGTTACATATACCAAATGTCCAAATGTAAATTAAATATACTGAAAGTTTTGGTCACGTGCAAGTATAAGACGTTTACCGGTTTGCTGAAATTTTACTGCCCCAAAAGGTGATGAAAGACCGAAAAAATAATTTTGAAACACACTCATACATGCTTCACCGTACAATCAATACATTCATCGCTTGGCTTAGAATCTAAAATAATTTTAATAAGAACTGTTTTTGTTTTTGCTGTTGTTGTGTTTGCCTAAAAGCACTCCATCGAGCCACAAGAGCCGTATGATTGAATTCGTACACGCTGTCAATCTTGCTGATTATTATTTATGATGATAATACCTGTTGTGTAAACAATAATATATTAAAACGTTTAAAATTATATAAAATTTAATATTTAAATAAATAGAAATTGAAATAAAAAATGTAAACTCTCTTCTCTATTGTTGAAGCGAATTGATCAATAAATACACAGAAATAAAGCACAACTGATAATGCACGGCCGATGATTAAATACAATTTAATTAATAACTTAGAAGTTATGATATCATATATTGATCACAACCATAATAAGAAAATATCCAATTGATTGACAAGTGACAACGTAGGTAGTACCTGTATACATAATAATATTATACTGCATACCAGGGTAAATATTATGATAGCACTAACTTTAAGGCTTCTCGAGCAGTTAAGAAAGTATTAAGCTATGCGTAATGTAACGATGAGCTAATTATAAAAAATAGGATTTAACTACGACAAATATCCCAAAAATAAGAATAACAGTTATAGTGACGTGTGTATCACAAAACTTATGTCGTACAGAACAATGAAGTGTACAACAATAACCCACACAACAGCAGCCCTATAAATGACGCTATAACTGCACTTGACGCACCACAAAAATAATAAAAAAATTAGATTTTTAAAATCGGTTAATATTTATAAAAAATTATTAGATGTGAAAATTACAAAATTAAGACGATTATCGGTGTCATGGTATCTGATTTGTCATCATGCCGTACGTGTATATTTGTGGCCAGTAATAAACTCCTTATAACTTATAAAATATCGGTACCCCTTAAACATTTATTAGAATATGTATTTATTATAATGTTATTCTCATTTTGTTTACTGTTATATTTATAATATTATATAAGCCTTAATCAGTTTTGAAATGTGTTAATAGAGTAATTTATTATTGACGATGAATAGATAAATTCAATCGGTATTTATTTAATTATAGGGGCTTACTAATTGTATCCATACGGTATTATCTCTGAGAATAAAACTCTTTTCAGGCATAACCAATAGGCAAACATTAATGACTTAATGTCTTCTGTGTTTACTACGCATATTTTAAGACGGGTTCGATGAATAACAACGTAATACATTATTCTGTTGTAAGGTAGCTTCATGTTGTTTTTCATTTTTTAACGTGTTTTATGTACAAACTACATATTTCTCACATAATAATATTATATTATAACAAACGATTCTTTATGATGATATACAGTTGAAAAATTATATTTTTTTATACATGAAATGTCATGTTTTACCTAATATCGACATTTTACGAACTGCGAACAATTCAATTAATTATTAGACCCTGTAAGGACAAATTTTATAGTTGTAATATTTTTTTATCAAATTTTTTTAATTCTTTTTATTTTAATCTGGAGACGTTTTGGTAAAAATTAAGTACTCGGAAAAAAATTCATATAGGTATAATTCCCCTATATAATGGATGTTGAATCAATTAGATGGATACTTTGAACTTTGAAGAGTTATTTTTACGATTAGATTTTGTTTTTTTTGTTGTTCATTTGTATACATAGGTACTTATATAATTAACTAAAATCATTTTATGGAAATTATTTTCTAAAAAACCTATTTTATATCAAGAAGAAACTTATTTACCTCACTAATTTTATAAAAGAAAACTTTATTTTATATTTTATAGTATCAGACATTAAAAATAAATTTTAAACTTTAACTAAATACCTTTACAAACCTTTTTTTTAGTTCGATCTTTGATCGCAAGTTTTTTTTATTTCACTTTGAGTCTTTATAAAATATTACTATAATTACCTTAATAATATTATCTCATTTTCTCACTAAAAACATTGAAAAAAAAATTATAAAATTAGTTGATTTGTTTTAAAACGATTTACATAAAATCTTAAAAAAGGAAAACTTTTTTTGGAATATAATTCGTATTTAAGACTAATTCACTATATTAATTTGAATTAGAACTTTTTAATGAATATACTAAATAATGTTATGTAATTAATATAGGTCAGAACTACCTAATTATTTATGGTAGAAAATATAAAACTATAAATCAGATTTATGAATATTTCCCCAAATGATTTGAACTCTGATTAAAAGTTGACTATATTGGATATACTACCAACGACGAACGTCTTATATTTTAAATAAATCGCAATGGATTTGACTTTAGATGGGAGGAGACCACGAAGAAGATGGATAGATAGTGGTATAAGGATTTAAAAGGAACGTGGTATCCCAAGAAAATAGGACAAATTTGCAAGTAAATGGATAGGTAGAAATAATTTTAAAAAAAAAACATTGATGGATTTTAAAGCCTAAATATAATGGTATAATAATAACGTTTGTTAATTCTTGTTTATCTACTGTTCTGATGAACACTACTTTATACTTTTAAAATGAAAATTTTTAAACTTGTTATGTTGTACAACTTAGTTGAAACACGTTTTATCTAATTTTTTAGTCATCACAATATGTAGATATAGTTTAAGAATAAAAAAATACTAAAAATGTTTAGGTATATATTATTTTTATAAGTGTTATATATTTAATACATATAAATATTGAAAAAAATACGTAGTTAAATCAGTATCTAACAACAACGGATTAAAATTGAAAACTGTCTGCGAAGGGGAGAAATTAAGGTTGGTAAGTTTTAGATCAAACAACGATGCATAAAGTTGACGTAAGTCGTTTGAACTATTCAAGTAAGTTCTTAGAATTTGTACATTTTTCAGATTCATATTAACTTAATATTTCGAATATAATTTAAAAAAACAACAACAACGTTGTGATCATTGTTATAGGTATACTATACTTCATTGTCAGTTAAGTATTGCACACTCGTACATCATTGTATAATATTTTATTAAATTTATAATAATCTACTTGGTTTATGTTATTGAAA
This sequence comes from Acyrthosiphon pisum, assembly GCF_005508785.2. NCBI lineage: Eukaryota > Metazoa > Arthropoda > Insecta > Hemiptera > Aphididae > Acyrthosiphon > Acyrthosiphon pisum. The sequence continues at coordinate 108,900,987 of NC_042495.1, forward strand.
CAAACAATTATCTGATGGTGATGATGATGCAGGCCCGTAGCCAGACCAAATTTTCAGGAGGGGCAAAGCAAATTTTTGGGGGGGCATTATATATAAATGTATTAAATATTAATGCAATTTTTAATTTATTTACATTGATATCCCATTAAATTAACACAACTATAATTTTCTATCTAATAGTAATAATAATAATAATAATAATAATCCATTCATAATAGAATATTTTGGGAATTTACAATGAAACATTTGTTTTAAAGTTACAAAACGAATAATACTAAATAATAAAAATAAAACTTAAAGTATTGAGCTACGATAACGATAGCAATCAATTTGCCAACAGTCGTCGTGACACGTCAGTATCGTCGTCATGGCCCGGAATTTCCGAAATAAATACTATAAAGGTCCCCACACACTGCAGCGGTGGCGGTGGCGGTGTTATTAGCAATAAAATACATACCTACCTAAAAGTCTTTCTAATATTTTTTAGGGGGGGCAATGACTGGGTTTAGGGGGAGCAATGCCCCCCCTTGCCCCCCCGTGGTTACGGGCCTGTGATGATGATGATGACGATGATAATAATATACTTTACTGAGAATTTTTTCGAATAATGGTGGGATGTTATCTGATATATTATGTTATATTATTATACGCGTTTGATGTGTCCGCTCGTGACTAGAAATGTTGGAAAATCTGTGAATAAACGTGAAAAAATCCATTTACTAAAGACTGAAGAACACATTTTTATGTTTTTTTTTACAAAATGTCTCTCATGGTCATTGAAAATCATAGAATATGTGACGTGATGAAATTGTTGAGTAACATTCAATTGTTTGCTGCTAGACACTATACCTATATGACATAATATCGTGTTTGTTTTTATCACCCCCCCGCAGCAGTAAAATACCGTATTATTATTAAAAAAAAAAAAATAGATAACGAGGCGAGTATACATTATAAAAATAAAATAATATAATATACGACACGGAGCGCGTCTTTTTATGGATCGGAACAATAACCCAATTATAATAATTATAAATTCTCGATCGTCGCTAAAATACGACATTTCTTGCGTTTTGGTCTTTTCGAACTTTTCACGCGTGAGCCGATTGTTATCCGCGGAAAAACACACAGAATGTGGTCGTCAAAGCTTACAAAAAATAAAAAAATAGTCATAAAGCAAAGGTATTGGCAAGTTTATGAAAATAATTAACTGTGGCGCAAGTTAAGATAATTCAATTAAATTGAGTTCAGTTAAGTTAATAGTTAACAAAAAAAAACTTAACTATAGATAAGTTTAAAGTTAAGATAGACAATAAAATTAACTCAACTCTGTTAAAAAAAATTAATTTTTTTCAAGTTACAATATTTTTAAGTCATACACTTCCCTAGTATTTTTTTTATACACAAACACTAACCAAGACGTTTAACAATGTTTAAAAAATTAGATTATTATTATATACAATCCAAAAATAAATTACCAAAATCGAAAAAGAGTCAACAAATCTGTATTGTCTATTTGATTATACGCATGACACGAAAAGAAAATAACCTTAACTGCACGACAACGATAATTAACTATAAAAAGTTAACAGTTAAAACAATACAAATGTTAACTGAATAAGTTAATAAGTTAAAAATAAAAACTATTAATTAGTTAAATTAAAAAAAATTAACTTTTTAACCTAACTTTAACTTTTTAACAAGTTTCAAGCCCACTTTTGTCATAAATATATTGTTTCATATAGTGACCTATCAACTAGGCAATTATTACGTTTGTATAAACATCACGAGCGATATCAATTTAGCTGCGATGACAATATTATTAGAAAAATAGGTTGTGAGACTTCGCGTCATTCGATCGACCGCAGTTCTCGCTAAATTAAAAAATATTATATTATATTAACAGCCAGACGATTTTCCATTTAAACGCGAGAGGTTTAAAAATCAATTTATCCGATACGCGCGTTATACGGACTGCAAGGAATGTCATTGTCGATGAATCGTAATAACCATATTATGTATACCATGGTACAAAATACAGTATGTACGTCGTATATTACATATTATGGAGCAGAGATACATATACGGAACCTAACATTATTCTTCGGATCCGACGTCGACAGCTGTACGTGTTTCCCGCACAACAATACCACAGCTAGGTAATAATATTATTATCGTTTTCGTTGAATGTTTTCATTAAGCATAATAATATATTATTATAATAATTACAATACAATAATAATATTGTTTATTATTATTATTATAATTATTATTATTACTATAACCCGACAAACTGACCGCTCATCAATCGTTATGGAACATTATTATGATATCGTATTAAATTTACAATAATTTTGAATTTTTGAATAAATTTAGCAGACGATTCGAATCGTATATATGATTACGTACCTAGGTAAATCGTAGCTACCTCGGATGATGAATTATTTATAAAATCATTTGTCACATTCGTATTGGACAATGATGATAATATGTGCTGTGATGTAATACCTACATAGTTTCTAGTTTTTAGACCTTTTTAATAACACGCAAGAGGGTGTGTTCTACGCACATCGCTATATAGATACATAGTATCTTTAAATGGCCAAACTTTTTTTCAACTAACCCGAGTTTTCGAATGGAGTTTAAAATATAATACCGAGATTTATTTGTGTTCGAGCTTTAAAAGGTGAGTATTTTATTCGATTTTTAATCCATTGCAAAACTGATTTCACACGACCGCCATCGGGTATGTCGATGACCTTAAAACTCTTTTGATTTGTTATTCGATTAAAAATAAAAAAAAGTTCGTCTGGATTTTTTTTTCAATTTTTGGTACTGAGTGTCAAAACTTAAGTTGAACGTCAAATATGTTCAGAAACGTATAGTATTATTAAAATAGTTTTTAAAAATATGGTTTTGGAGGCTGGCAACCATTGTAGAGATGTGGGGAAATCAGCTTTGTGATAAATTAAAACATTAGTTAAATTGCTACCAAAAATAATTACCAAAAATTCCATTAAAAAAAAAATATTTAACGCAATGAAAATTTAATTTAATTTTAAAAAATGCAAATTAAAAGTTTTATTTTTATATTCTTTCTATGCAAATAAGTAATGACATTCAGAAATTGGCGTTATCGAAAAATATCAAAAATATACTTAGTATACTAATATTAAATGGGTTGTAATACAAATATTTATTAAAAAAAAATTCGATTCAACCAAAATACAATTATTTTCCCCAAAAGTTTTTAGAAACATGAAATAATATGAATAAAATAAAAATAAAAGTTTTCATTTTATATTATTATGAATGTATGAAACACATTTTAAGATAAAGAATTTACGATTTAACCCGCAAAAAATATAGGTTTTAGTATTAAAATCCACGCCCTCAATTTACTACTTAATCCAACCTAAGTCAAGCATAATAATAATATAACAGTTTATTGCGACTCACGCGTATCCATTATTCGGTGCCCACTAAATGAGTTTAAAATAATACATTGGTGACTGGCGTTAAATAAATAATAATAAATCAATAAAACTTAACTTTAACCATAGATTTATTTATTGAATATACATTTTAGTGATAGGATAACATCGATATTAATAATTATATATAGCTGACTTGCGTCTAAGAAACGGGAATTAAGGGGCGGTTCCATTTTCCTCCAAAAACGAGATACTGTTTTTCTCTACAAAAAAAGGTTGGTTTCCGTTTTCTTTCACATTATTTTCGAATAAAATTATGTCTATTTTCCTACAATATTTTAGCCACTGCAAAATAATAGGATCACATTTTCGGTTAATGATTACATTCAGTTATCACCTGTCGATTAAGCCTAATAAAGAATATTTTTTTATTTTTTTTTTATGCATAAATTATTAATTATATTAACTATTTCATTACTTTATTTATTATTTATTGGAGGAAAATGGAAAGTTGGAGAAAAATGGTAAAGAATTATTTTTTATTTCTTTTTTT
>NC_042495.1:108905465-108919130 GCF_005508785.2 Acyrthosiphon pisum
TACCTTTAATTTGATAATAGGTCAATTCACTCTAATATAAAAACTAACAGCACACAATTGAATCTTCTGAACGAACATTTGCTATAACGTACGTGTGTAAGACGGAGACAACACATGCGGGTGCGACGTCCTCTTAAGATACCTGGCGAATTTAATACCTGTAAAATACACTTACCTCTTTTTGGGACGCGAGTAGTGTGAAGTCTCAGTTTTGTGTACTTACAAAACGGTATCAATACAGAGTGAAACGCAATGACGTTCTCTCAAATTTTTTCATTTTTTTTTTTCGAATATATATTTATCATTCCCCTCCCCATCCCCGCCAATTTAATATTTTACGAGAACGGTTTCCACCCCACACACAAACAATTAATGTATTGAACGATACCGGATTCACGGTTATCTACCTCGGTCCACGGCTATAACCGGGTGACCTGCAGGCTAAATATTTTTGCGAAATTAAAACCAAGAGCTTATTATTGTTTATCACATCTCACATAATAATATTATACTGCTGCGGGCATAATCATATCATCATCACGTCTTAACTGAAGTCACTGACTGGTCCTGATAAATATTTAGGTGCGGATTGAATTAACGGTGGTGTATAAACGTAGGTTGGAACAGCGAGCGGCTGTCGAGTGCGTCTGGACAACCGCAGAAGGTTACCTATACACACCTATATATATAGGTACGCGTTAGGATATCACTTGAAAATCCCGGCGATTCGATCTTAAAATAAGAGTACCGTCAACAGTTGTCGCCACCCGTCAGTTCACATATTGTTATTATATTAATATTGTTTCGTACGTACAGGTGGTTTTCAAGGTTCGGATTTTTTTATTTAATTTTCCGTCATCGTCGTCGCATCATCATACGCACCGTCTCGCCGTAGCCGACTGTTGTAGTCGCTGTCGGGTTTTTCGCGCCGCCTGGAAAATCGTTCGCACATTGCATTATTTTCCGCCGCCGCTCCGTGGTTAACAATGAATTTCGTTGTGCCACACACATACGCTGTACACACGAAAAGTATACATACATGTATATATAATACGTATACATTTGGAGTGAAAAAAAAAATAATATTCGAAAAAATGCGTTTTGTAATCACACTGCAGCACGAGTGTGTGCGACCCGCGCACAATGAACATCACGTACGTCTCTAAGAGATCATATATAATATGAATGTGTGTGTGTGTGTGTGGATGGTTCATTGCTCGGATGCGTATAGTCCGTTTTTGTTCGGACATAATATACGTACATATACGGACGCACGCGCGTGTAAATAATATTTATATATTATATTATATAAATGTTATACGATCACAGACGTGCGGAGGTGCAATATCATTTTGGAGAAAATATTATGTCGGACGAGGTGGAAAAAAAGATGAAAAACAAGTAATACATTTATAATAACGCGTACCTATGTACATTGTACAATATTATAACGACGGACATTATAAAATGTGACCGCCGACGCCGCCACCACCGTCACCGCGCGTAATATGCACTTTCTACCCGGTGAACCCCGACCAAGGTCTCGCTGTTTAACAGTCCATCCTCTTGGATTATGTTTTTTTTCCATTATTCACCTCCTCCCCATCGACAGCCAGCGTACGTTCCCAAAAAATATAGTTGTGTCAAAATTCGGCGTCGTAAATATGGCCGTCGTAATTTGTTTTTATCATTATTCTTTTTTTTTTCATTTATCTCATCGTTTCCTCCACTTACTAGGAATTCAAAGTGTGACGCAACAATTCATCCTGACCACTGCTTCACCGCCCAACGAAGCGTATTGCTTCGATTCTAGATTTAATACAAAATATTACTTTTATCTCCCCAGTCATGTACCTGTTATATTATACCAAGTCTGACCAACGTACGTCTCCAAATACTTCAGTAGGTAGCCCAAATCGCGGATGACAGGGTAACTATAACAATATTCATATAGGTGCTGATTCCTTAAATCTCTATAAACACCTTGAGCTAATTTCCGTCTGTTACAAAAATGGCACACCGATTAAATCCCTTATCCCAATCGGTAAATCATTTAGGTACAATTAGTGTAGGTCGTCTTACCTGGTGACAAAATATTTAAAACTTAGAGACTCCCCCTTTTAACGTGCGTTTCCGTAAGCTGAACACATTCATTTAAATTAACAAACACAACATATTAAATACAAAACTATACAAAAAGTACACATTGTATGGCTTTCAAATATGAAGTACCTATAATGCTAAGAGATCAAACGTCTAATAAAAAAAACAAATATTTTATGCGAGACATTATTATTATTTTATTCTTCAAAAAATTACATTGCAGGCAAATGGTTCGCATGATGATCTATAATCAAGTAATTAGAAAATGTTCCATATTGATTATAGTCCAGTACTCCAGTATCAGTATCGTCCCGATAATTTGAATTTCAAGGCAGATGAAAATAAATTCTACTTTTGTATTTTAGGAATTATACCTTTTACCTAATTTCAAGCGACAAATAACAATTCGAGTTACCAATGTTTTTGAGTTATTGAAACTTGGCTGAATTTAGTTTTTAAAAAGTTTCGACACCGAACGTGTGCAATCTTATAAGAATCATTACAATATAGCTCTCATTCTCATATAAGATACAAATAAACTTCGTTAATCAATTTCGTTTTTTTACTTTTGGACACAGACCAATTCAATTACTTGTTTCACACCGCATCTCTACGAGTGTACCATTTCCCTCGTTGGATCAGATCCAAGCACGTGCATATGAGTAACTGGGTTCAGATATTTCCATGACCCCTGTTGTAGTAGTCGCTGGAAGAAAGCAAAACCAAAATAATAATAATTGCACAAAATCCATTTTGACACAACCGTTTCAATTTAGTACATTTTGCTATTAAGTATTAGTAAGTTCTGCCAGCGCAATAGTGTAGTACTATAGTCAATGGCATTATGCAATAAAAAACAAATTGATTATACACTATATTATACGTGATAGTAACGAATAACGATCATCATACCCACACACAATAATAATATTATAGAACACACTCGTTGGTCGAATTTTAATCGAATTAACGAAATATTATGTTATTACAAAATATGTTATATTATATTAATATTTTACCGACGCGGAATGTGATTCAAGATTACTTTCAACGAATAAACTTACGTCTTGTTTATATAATGTCTTATGAACAAATATAATTTATATATTATATTGTAGTATACTATAATTAATATAGTCAATAATTCTATGCATTTTATTAAACGGAACACATTCCGATATTCGAATCATTTCGTCCATTCGGATTTTATTTTTGATAAATTTTATTTTTGAACATTTTAATTTGCAGTATTATTAAACTACACTATAATAGTGTGTGCAAAATAGTCGATAAACATATTAATATCACGACCAATACGCCAACAATTTAAAAAAATAATATGTATATATTTTTTTTCTTATAACAATGTAAAATAATAGTGCACTATTACATGTAACATACTACATTGGCTGTATAGTAATAATAATGTGATGGAACCATCTAATGTGTGTTATGTATGCTAAATCATAGTCGTATGCATAATGTAATGTAATAAAAAATATATAATATTATTAATATTTATAATAATATGAACGGTATTACAGTTTTATTGTGACGAAAATGTAGAACATTGATTGTTAATGTAAATTATAGTGTAGTAGCTATCTGTATCATAATTTACATTTATTTCACGACAAAGATCGAAAAACGTAAATAAATTACTATAAAAATTAAAAGTATGAAATATAAAAGGTAGTAGAAAGTATAATAATATAAACTTAATTTCGAGCAAGAATCAAATTTTATTCGCATAGTCTGTTGTATATTATGAACAATAAACACAACTTCATAATATTGTTGATAGATATATTTTTACTAATTTTCGTGAGCCATGAAAAAAATATAATAATATCATGTAGGTACCTATGTATTTTTAATAATTACAATAATTTATTTAATTGGTTTAATGGAATATTTAATGTAGCTACCTATCAGCTATATTAAAAATAGTATTTTAAGAAATGTACATTGTTTTCTCCCCCCTTAATCATAATACAAGTTATAGATACGTTGGTATCTAGGTAAATTGTTTTAATAAATAGTTCTTCATAATATGTATTATATATATTTATCAAGGAAATAAGTTCCAAAGAAAGTTTTTGAGTGGTGCCAACAATAAATTATAGATAATAATATGACCGTTTTGTCGATACCTAACATTTAAGATTTAACATACAGGATTGGTCCTGAGATTAAAAATAGAATAGGGGTGGTTATTAGTATTTTTTTAATTATTTAAAACTTAATTTATTGCTTTCTATATCTAAAGAATCATCCCATCAAAATTCTAAGAGTGTATACAACAATGATTCTTTTAACAGTTCATAATATAATATATATTTAGAATAATGTATTTAACATTCGTTTAAGAATTACGTGACAACAACTATAATGATACCTAGTGAATATTGGACAAAAATTCACTTTTCATATAATTTAGTAATTTAGGACATATTTTTCAAATACTAATTACTGTCGATATTATCTATAATTTAATTTGAATAATTAATATAATAATAATATAAACAGCTTGATAAGACATAACTCATGATGAATTAATGGTGCTTTGTTCCAAAACCCTAGCAACAATTGTTTAGTTTTATTGTAATATTTTTAGCTACAGCCCAATTTGTTCCATGATTTAAATAATTATAACGAGAGTTTATGACGGTCAGATAATTAATATTATATTAAAAAAATACATCATATGACGTGTTTGAACGATTCCATCACTCCATGCAGAGTCAATGGTCTCAAACATGTGGCCCGCGAACCCTTTCAGTGGTGGCCTGCAAGAACAATTTATTTCTTCAGACATTTTGAAAATTAAATCAACTTAATTACTATCAAATAAAAAATCAATATTATGTGCTTCTTTGTAATACCTAGCATTAAATACAGTTATAGTATAATAATATTATAATCGACAGAAGAAATAAAATATGTTTTCTTCATTTATTTTGAACTTAGTATTGAGATGATTAAAAACAAGGCATTTTGCCCGCGAACTTTTGACGTATACCGTTTTACGACCGTTAGTAATTTGAGGTCGAAACCACAAACATCAACTAGTGATGTATAGGTATATCAAAACACGATAACCTCACTTTACCTGTATTTACGATATTTTAACATCGAATTATCGGGTAAATATTTTTATCGTGTGAAATAAATAATTAATCAGACACAATTTTTGTTTGTCGAAAATCGTATTGACCAGGTAAGTAGTTCAGCTATATTTAGTCTATTGCGTTGTTGCCTTGAATGAAATCGAAAACTACGTATGAGGTAGGTACATATCTCACCGTGGTGGAATAATCATAGACATATAAATATATTAACCTATTTATAGCTATTTTATAGGTCTATGGGTACAACAGCAGCTAGTGCATTGAAATAGAAAACAATATCTTCGAATAATAAATATGACGTTCAGTATTTTAAACATCCAAAAGCATCATCGTTCGCTCGTTCGTCATGGTATAATGACTTTCGATAACATATATAATATATCGAAGTCGTCTTTGGATAAAAATATATAGGTACTTCAATGAGTATTTGCGGTATTAAGGTTACGTTCTGCAAGTCTGTTTATTTCAGAAGTTTGATAAAATAAACAAAAAGTAATAAAACTATTTTTTAATTTCAGTTATATTATACAGTTTTTGATTTTTAAACTAATATCAAACTGAATGTTGCGTATTATTTTTGATACAGTGATAATAATAATATTGTGCTGCGTATCTTTTTCTTTAAATAATTATAAATGTTGAGCAATATTCCTGTAATTCAATTCTTTCATAAACGCTTAGTCAAAGTATGGTAAACTATTTTTGCAGTATCAATATTAAACATTTAGTTTGTTTGAGTTAGTATGTCACTGAACCCATTTTCTACTATATTTAAGACTATGCCTGAACTTTATCACATTAATAAATTTTCGGACAGTTAAACACGACGTTAAAAAAATGTACGATTCAATTTTATACCTCGACTAGCTTAAATGTTTGAATATGCATACGATTTGTATGTGAATACCTACTTTGGATATAAAAAAAAAAAGTAAATTATAATTAGCTTAACATTTTAAAAACTATCTTGAAATAATACAAACCAAAAAGTGATTTTGTGTTTTATACCATAATATTATTATAATATTATTATCTAAATTATTGTTGCTGAAAAACCTAATAACCATGTTTTCAGAGATTGATAACGTTGGCGGAAGACCCACACGGTTTAGTAGCATGTGTATGAACATTGTTTAACAACCTATTAAAAAAAAAATTGGACATTTTATTATTCAAATCAACCACCGTTGAAGATAATTCGTTTTCGAATTAATGTGAAAACGATTAGTACCTGCTCAGTAATTATGTACGCCACGGCATGTTTTGTAAAATAAATAATTTAAATTGTATTGTTTCGTCAATTCAAAATGTGCATGGTACCTTATAGTGTTGAGGATAATAATATTATTATTTTTACAAAACTTAGATAACTTGTGAAATATTATGTGATGCATCGATTGCTATAACTATCTATAAGTATACGTATACAATATTGTATTAACGACATAAAGACCTTACCCATGTAACGTAATTAAATAAGTCTTCGCTACGACGGTGTGCACAATATGTTATATACTCACAGCAAAGTGTTCGCCGTGTCATTGGCCTCAAACATTAGACGATCTTAAATTTACATAATCAACTATGGCGTTATATTTAGGTCGGACCTTATTTATATTATATATTTTATAATATATTACATATAGGTGACGCTATAATACTATGGGTGTAAAAAAACGTTTTATGAGTGAAAAACATCCCTGCAAATAACCGTATATAAAACGTGTCCGGGCGACGTCAAAACGTATTTTGTCCGCGACTTGGCCAGAGGGGTAGGATTTTGTGAGACATGTGGTGTGAGTGTGCGTGCGCTCGTATAATGTACCTACATTATAACATAGAAGGGCAGATCGAAAAACTATCAGTCTGTACCACTTTTAGCCGATATCTACATAATATACTTTGTATTTTATTTTATATATTTTATGGAAACGCCGATAACGAAGTGGTCGCGTCAAAAGCTTTATGCGATGGCGTAGCAAGGCGGAAAGGCACGTGTGCACCTATATAATATGCAAACGGGTCTACGAGAAATCGTTTGACCTTTCGTTAACCTGCAGCACAAGTCTTGCTGGGTGAGCGTCGCGAGACGAGTAATTTACCGAGAATAAAGAGCGGGGTCCTGTATAGAAATCGATAAAAAAAAAAAGAAAAAATAAGGACGTTCGTCCTGAAATGATTATAATAAATATAATAATAATTATCGTCAAACTACTACGCAACTACAAATGTTATCGGCTCTTATACGAGAAATCCTCTGTCGGCTATTATAATATGTATAATTTTTTATATCAGGATAGAGTCGGAGGGTTGCACTCATATAGTGTTATATTTCACAGGGTGCGATCGATTAATCCGCTGTTTTCGACGAATGGTTTCCATTTGTTAGGTGAGAATAAAATATTTTTTCCCCCGCACTGCGGAGATAGTAAGTTGTAAATGTCTTGCTGCAGTGCAATCTTAAAATATTCAAAACTGTTTATTTTCAAAAACGTCCACGCCCGTATAGTTTTATGGACACGGTTTGTTTTAAATTACAGCGTTGAGGCTGTGATATAATATTATGATTATAACAAAAATAATAAATCGTTCACCGTGTGGAATATCATTGAAAATGTTTATCTGTTATAAAAATAATAAATATTAAAATGCAACTGTTGAGCGTTCGTCTGTCCGTTTACCGCGTGAAAAAAAATATGCTTGTTAAAATATGTGTTAACAGTACATATTATATATTTATATTATACATCTGTTGCAAAGCTCTGCCGTTGCCGACAGGAAGTTGTAGAATATTTCGTTGTTTGTGTGGTGTAGAGGCCTCGTAAGCTTGTTCTTTTTAATCGTTATAGAATACGTTTGAACATAGTATTATTGCGATTTTCAATTACCATTTTTTGGGGGGAGGTAAGACGATCACGTTATCCACATAATATAGCCATATACAGTATACTGTACCGCCCACACCGAAGTAGAGAATCACATATAATATAAAGTTTAAATACTTAATAAAAACCACTACATGGTGACCATACTGTTGTTGAAGTACCTACTTAATATTATTATGTACTATCTGATCCCGTGCACTCCGTTGCCCATTAAAAATGCCAACTCTATATGAATAATATGTTTTATGATTATTATTATAATAGCTTTAAAACCCACGGCAAACATTTATGAACAAAATTTCAAAATCTCTGTTTGAGCACCTCACGGGGTTGGTCTTCTCCCTCTTTAAATTAGCCTACCTTCTGCCCAGAGGTCTACTCTATCACTGTACCAAATTTCATCAACATCGGTCCAGCCGTTTAGGAATGCATAAAAGACACACACACAGATAGACAAACATTAATTTTTATATATATAAATATATGTGTACCTACGCCGTTTTTTTTCAAAAGCTCAATTTTCGTATTACTTTAAACGGTAAGTATGTAGAATGTTTTCAAGACAACGATGAGAAAATTGAAAGTTTACCCTTTTGATTGGCTTCTGAAAATTATACACTTAAGTTTATTTTACTAATATCTTTCTGCCTATATATTATAATACTGACGTAATCCTTTTATTGAAAGTATTTAAAGTTTAAACTTTATACAGATAGAGTTGTAGCTTTTTGGTTCTTATAGATTTATAATTACCACGACAGTAAATTATTACGTTTTTTATTGACGAGATTTTACATTTGCATAACATGGTGATCACAGCTAATAATCATAAAATATATCATTTTTCATAACACTAATGTATTGTGATACTAATGTATACATAATATATAACATGTTATTTTCATTGTTAACATGACGATCACAGTTCTCTAATAATCATAAAATATATCATTTTTCATAACACTAATGTATTGTGATACTAAATTATATATATAACATGTTATTTTCTTCAACAAACTTCTGATAGTACCTATAGTTTACTATCTCATAAAAATGTTAATTGAGTTTAATGAAAAAAAAAAAAAAAAACAGAAAAGTTATGAATACGTTGTTAACGTTTTATTCGAGAAGACATCATTATGACTTTAAAACGTACTGCTTACAGTTAATAATTGAAAGTACCTACATTTTAAATATTGATTTTATGTCGTAGGTACATGAGTTTTTGTTTGTCATTTTATTGTATACCTAGTTTTGTACAAGTACTGATTGATAAACAAACTTTTCTTTTGACGATGAATTTTTCATGGTCTTATACAGTGCCAACAGTCGTGTTCAAACGATTATAATTCGTTGAGTACTGTCACTCTTGTTTGTGACATATTGCTTAATATAATAGGTAAATACCATTAAAAGTAAACGAAATTCTTAATAAACCTGCACAGACAAAACTTGTTGATTAAAATAAAAACTCTGTTATTGTCATATTACATTATAGTGTAGGCACTCGTTATTTTTGTATTATAATATGAAACTCCTGAAAGGGAAAAAAAGTATGGTTGTTACACCTATGCAAAAAAAAATTGTTTCACTTGTTACCTTCAGGCGGTGAATACGAATGCTCAGGATGAAAAGACAAAACACGAGACATTAAGACACGTCATATAGACAGCAAACGTGCGCGAATATTAAAAATTACTGCGAATAATAAACGTCACTCGTATTTTAGCATTCATTGCTCGTTGGCGGGCACAAACTTTTTGTACAAACTTTTCGGCAAGTGCATAAATTCACGTGATCAAATATTCAAATTTAAAATGTCTAACGCTCAGTATTTTCACCTTAACGGTTTACTTATAAATGCAAGGCACAGTATAGTGTTTTCTATGTTACCTACCTACCTACCTACCAAATTGTACACCACTCGCTGTAACATTGATTGAGCAAAGCAAATCAATTCCGTTGAAAATTTGTCGTATGTGTTCACAATAGTAAATCGTTGATTATTTGCTCATCACAATATTCGTGATACCGAATAATGATGATAATCCGAGTTAATATGTTTTGTGGCCCGTGCAAACAATAATTAGTGTCAAACCATTTCGGCCACGAAAACTTTATTACAATTTAAAATAGAAAACGGATTGGAAATATTACTAAGCCCAAGTCGTTTGTCGTTTCATAAATACTTTCAAAATAGATAATTAATATACTTGAGTGATAAAAACTGGCATTTGATTTCTCTATCAATCGTAAACTGACTGTACAGATTGTACAGATGAACAATTTTTACAAATACTTTTAATATTTCAAATATGACAAATTTTATACGTTTGACATTTTCACCACCCGATTTATCTTTGGTGATATCTATGTTAATAATATTTATTTTTATAATATTGCCTATAATAGTATTGCTATTTACTATCTATATATGGACTCACGAAAAAATAAAAACATTTCTCCGATCACTTAATTTTAATGTTAAGTAAAATAACAAATATTATTCAAGTCATTTCCAGACTTTGATGGTGTCCTATAATAATAACATATTCAATGACATTTAATTGAATTTAACAATAGTTTGAATAATAATAACATATTATTATGACAATGGTAAGAAAAAAAAATACCTACATGTTATATTGCTTACTAAGATGTTTTTATTCACACTATAATGATTGTAAATTCTTAATTATATCGATGCGCCCGTACAATAGATCGCATTCAATCAAAAATAGACTAAATATCAATTTCTAAAATGTCCGTCGATTAATTATTTTCGATGTAGGTCGAACGACAGAATTTAAATCATCTGATCTCATTACTATTGATATTTTTTTTACCATCATAATATATCTGAACACAAAGAGGTTCTAAATAAATGTTTTTCGCACCTCTTTCATTTCCATAGGTAAATTTTTTTGAGATATGGAGGCATTTTCATGGGATAAATATGTAGGATAAGAAAAAAAAATTTGAGACCACTTCCGTGACCTTTTTTTTCGTTGAACAAATATTTGTGTACATAGTATTATACACAAAATCCGTGAAATATTCTGTTAATTTATTTGCACAGGGACAATAATATTATGATGAGTATACTCTACCTATTAAGAGCTTATGAGGGCGACTGGGTATGAATTTATACGAAACGAACACAAAAAATAAAATTTATTATGAAATTATTAAAAAAAAAATATGTATGACGTAGGTAGTGACGATTTTTGACGATTCGAATTTAAATTCAATAATCAGTCCACCTAATTACTCCCTTCTTTCTTCCGTTCTAAAAGCGTTTTATCGCTAAAGGTATACTATTTTTCCCTAGTCCATTCGTGTTTGATATTTCCACACTTGTAATAATATTATTTAATGAGCTCCTGTAATTGTAGTTAATTTTTCATATTTATAATATAATCTTTCATAATATCAAAAACTGCAATTTTATTGTAATCGTTCACGCAATGTTTTACCTATAATAATTATTGTTGTTACGTAATATATTTTGTTAATGGTCGAGGAGCTATAAATATAACAATAGTATAATAACTAATAAACAACATAAAAAAGACGATTTTAAAATTTAAATATTATTGTGTATTTAGTTTATACAAGACGTAACCTCGGAATTTTAACAGTATAGGTAATCGACATTTTTCATTTTGATACGGCTCCACGAATATAAAATTTCGAACAAAATGGAAAGACGCATTTGCTTCTCGAAAAATATATGATAAATTAAAACTATATAGGTAGGTACCGAGTACAACACGTGTGCAGAAAACGTCGCAGTCGACGTAAATCTTTATTAAACGAAAAACTGTACCTATAGGCAATGTGTTCGTTGTTAAAACCGACCGAATTCTGCTGGTCGACCATTAGTAATAATAATAATGGTCATTTTATTTATTTAATCCTGGCAAAGTCACCGAGGTGAACGATCGGGCGAGACACCACGGCTCGTTGTGTGGGCAAACATTAACTACAGTCGTTGTAGGTGTTCTCTTTTAGATGGAGAGCCGGCGATGTATATTAGCAGCGGATCCCCCTACCATTTCTCTTTAACGTCCGTTCTGCGTGTCATTATATTATGCGTTTTGTCAGGGGGTGGGGGGGGGGGAATACAAAAAAAAAAAAATAAACCCTGACGGATACGACCGTGCAGGGGTAATGGCCCGAGAAAATCGCCATTAATCAATTTATATTCACGAATGACGCCCGCACGCCTTTGATGATTGTCAGATCTTATAAAATATCATACCCACCGATATAGTTCCGTTATACTAAACAAATATTTAATTACAGTTTTATATTCGAAATCAATCAGTAGTAGGCAGTTGTTATAGAGCGACCATGACAAAATTATATAGTTATGTGTAATTTTTAACGAACCGACAAAATAAACATAATAATATAGGTAGGACAGGTAGGTAGGTAGGTAGGTCAAAACAATAAATACCTAGTCGACCAATGCAAAAGAAAATGCCGCGGTGGTTTATTTAGAGATAAAAGTTAAATATTATTACAATATACATACATTAGGTGAACTATAAAAAGAATTAAACGCGTGATTGGTCTTTGACGATTATAATAATTACCAAAAATTTTTTTAGGTTAATTCAATGATTGTTAAACATGACGTAGGTTTAACCCGCAGCCCACAATATATATTATATTTTATTTTTAAAACTTAAATTCGGAAATTTTAACAATACAATATTAATCTTATCTTTTATTTAAATACCTACATTTTTTCATTCTAGTAGACAGAGTATAATAATATATTAAATTTTATTATAATATGTTATAAAAAAAATATCTTGGCCATCGCAACCAAAGATTATTGTTCAGTAAATAATTATTATAATCATAATAATGAGTAGGTGACTTTGATTAAAATATTTGATTTATGATAAAATTGAGCACATCCGATCGATCGTGGAATTATTGAAATAATTGACTTTCATTGAAAAACTTTATACCCCTCGTTTGACCTATAGGCTTATAGCCAGGCTATAAAATATTTTACTACGGGGTAAAATAAAATAAAAAAAAAAATAGGAAAACTGAGTCGGGAAAACAAATTTTTAGCATTTTCAACTTCACCTACTCTCCAATGTTTACAACTGATGTCCCCCGTAATCATATAATTTACGATCTCACATATTTCTGCGGCAAATAATATTTTGATATGTTGGAATGTTCACGATTGATGATTGCATTTATGGCGTAGTTATTGTTCTATTGACGTAAAAGATTATGAACCATTCACCGCAGACCGCAGCTAGTATGCCTACATATTTTATGTGTTTTCCAATATTACTATCGAATACTGATGAGGCGATCATGATAGTTTCGTCGTTAAGGGGATTGAAAGCGGTGATTTTCTGTCTTCGTCTAACACGCGTGGAACATAGGAAAAATTATAGCTATACGCCTGACAAAAAATAAGGTACTTCTAGTCGTTAGATTTAAAAAATTTAAAGAAGTTTGAATTTGTATACAAGTTTACTTTGCATCGGTCGAAGCACTTTTTCAATTGA
>NC_042495.1:108919180-108938351 GCF_005508785.2 Acyrthosiphon pisum
CTTGATGAGAATAAATATTTTAAATTGTGCAAATTTTGTCAATTTTTAATATTAAATATATTATTATACAAAAAATATTAAAAATATGCTTCGACCGATGCAAAGTAAACTTGTATATCAATTCAAACATCTGTGCATTTTTTAAACCGAACAACTAGAAGTACCTTAATTTTTGTCAGGCGTATAGCTATTTTTCCTACGTTCCACGTGTGTTAGACAAAGACAGAAAATCATCGCTTGCAATCCCCTTAAGGCACCAATGTCATTTTGTACACACGCTCTACGGGAATAACGATCCTGCTCGGCGCAGAATCATCCAGATTTGATAATTTTTTTTTTAACTAAAAGAGGGTATTATCTTACAGGCGACATCGAGTTCCGTTTTAATCTCAAACATTATAGTATTATGTCTTCAAAAATAGTATAACTTTAAACGTTTTTTTACTAATTATATTATACCATTATTTGAAATAAAATACAAAATCGAGGTTTATTGCGGCCTGTAAGAAATCTTCTTCTTTCAGGTAAAAAAAAATATTTATCAAAATCTGACAATTCTACAAGGTCTGAGAATTATTCCCGTGAGGTATTTTTTTTCAATATAATACACCCTATCCACCCTCCCTTAAATAGGTATCGGGCAGAAGATTCATGGTAAAATATTATAATATAAAAAATATAAAATTTAATTTTAAAATTGTATAGAATTTCACAAACTGACAATTTGAAAAACTGGCACCGCGTTTACATAATATTATCATTGTACTTTCAGTGACCACAACGAGTTCAACAATGAATGTACTCTTTCCAAAGATTATAAAAATATCGAAAATCTTTTTGGTAAAACTTTTGATTTTTCGTGATACTACTATAATTATTAGACTTTATGAAGCATAATTATGTCAACACAATTTGAATTTTAGATAAAATAGGTACATAGACACATACTCAATGACTATAATATTAATTTATATTTTATTATTTTAGATTCTGAGCGGAACGAGGAAGCTAGTGGTTTTACAAAGGTGTTTATTTTTATTTTATTTTAATTTTTTTTTTATATCCTGTATACAAAATTTCTACCAGAAAAAGTGCTTTGATCTCAGCATAATATAGTACCTTACTTTTTAAAAAATTGATCAAGATGGTACTTCAAAGAAGTCATTTTTCGATTTTATCAATAGTTATTTAATGTCACAGGAAAAACCACCGAAAAATTACGAAAAAACGCTAAAAATGGTATTTTAAGTTTTAACTCTTTGTTTATCACCATAGAAACGAATAAAAAATTATAATATTAATTCAACTTATACGACGTGATGTAATAAATAATAACAATATAAAATATCCAGACTGATAAACCATCTCCGCTCAGAATCGTTTTTCTTATACAATGATATTATATCATTGAATTCAAGTCTAATACAATCCATTATACAATGACCCACTTGTAACCTATACTGTACAGCAGAGCGAAATCCACTTACATGCTTTTTATTATTTATTATTTATATCCACATTCTGCGCGTAATTTTACGTTGAATTTCGTAAACAACGACAGTTCAATAATTATGTCCACTACAATTATAGTTTAGATCTGATTTTGATTTTTCGACTCGAATCTACTAATTAATACTATAATCAATCATCATACACAAGGTTATATTTTTTATAATTTTAATAATAAAAAAAAAAAACATGGACACATTTTTGTAATAATATGATAATAATATGTTTACAATGTTGGGCACATAAAAATTATTGAAAACAAGTACACCGACGGAGTTATACAACTGGCGAGGGTCGAATTCTGGTTGGATTTTACTTGTTACTGGATTTACTAGTGGATATTTATGTCAATCACAGGGCAGATTTACGTCAATTTATGTAGGTCTGACTATAGGATCAACGTCACTTGATTTGATACGTTCATAAACAAGTCGCTAAGACATTTTTGTCAAAAAATAAACACGTTGTATGATAATACTATATCATGTTGATATCATATTATTATGTTAAATATCGTGTAAAATATGATTGTTTCAGTGTTTTATATTGTTTTATTTTATTTTGTCCTTTTAGCTGTGTAATAATACCAGTTTCCTCGCGCATTATAATCACACAGACATAGGTATTTAATGAGACACGATAATACCTATATTTACTCTGACAATATTAATATGGTAAACATTTTATGTTTTTTTTAAAAGATTATGTTGTAATGACTGGGAGGATTGACTACAATACTGAAAAAAAAAAATTATAGGAAGTTATTAGTGGAAGGGAGGATGGAATACTGAGTCGGTCTGTAAATGGCGATAACCGAGCACTAAACAGTCATCAAATCGTGTAAATTTGAATAATATAATACCTACACAACATTATACAGGGTGATTCACCAATTAAGGAGTGTCATGTGGCGGTACGAACTTTTGTTTTTTTTTCAAATAAGACCCCCCTTCCTCCTTCATACCGTAAATTATTTTGTACCCAAGTACCTAATTCACAATTCGAACTAGTAGTTTTTCGGTTATTGTAATAGTTATAGTTTATACTAAGGATAATTATAATAGTGCTTAAAAATGGTTTTACAAAAATATGAAACAGATGTAATATTGAATATAGTACCTATTTATTATATACAGGTTGATCCATTTAACGTAAGACACTTATTATACGAAAAGTAGATGGTTGAACGATAAAGTTTCTTACGTTAAATGGATCACCCTGTATATGTACCATTTTTATAAACTATATTAATAACGATAGATCAATATTAATAATCATTACTAATATGTTCAAATCACCCTAGTCTGCATATCTCCCAAACCTATTATCATGGGCATATTATTATCCTTAGTACACGAAATTAAATAACTGAAAAGCTACTCCTTTGAATTTGGATTCTGATACGCCAACGTTTTCAGATAAAATATTTGCTAAATCATTATTTACAATACAAAAGAGGGACAGTTTTCATTTGAATAACAGAAGTTTGTATCTCCACTGTAGGACACTTCTTAAGTAGTATAAAAAACCTCAACAATTTGAAAACATGGTCTTTGAGTATTTTATTATTCAAAAATTCTAAGAAACTGTATTTTTAATAACTTCATTATTGGAGAAAAAAGGGGTGAGCATACTTGGTGAATCACCCTGTATACATAGCCTAGCAAGTGGCTTACACAAATAGTAAGAGCCATTTTTTTTTCATTTTTCTGCCCCACTAACTTATTATACTTTTATCAATTCTTAATAGCAAAAAAATTAACGCCGGTGGTGACCTGCTTTTCTTTTTGAAACGGCGCTATATAGATTAATTTTATATTTTTTTTTCACTACGCGCAGGTTCGGCTGTTATGGATAACCTAATAATTTATAGTGCCTATACGTTAATTATTGCGTGTAGACATTGTTTAAAATAATATTCAGCCGAACGTTTTTTAAGATTTAAAAAAAACGTTTGGCCTGTAATTCCTTTTAATTTTCAATTACCATTTCCCGTCGGTTATTTTAATTATTGTCGTTGGGATTTCATGTACGGAAGCGTGAAAAGTTATGCTACGAATTCGATTAAGACCGTTTCATTTCACGCAGGTTTAGGGTACGTACTCGACACTCGTATACGGGTATACGTTATTCGGTTTTTAATCAAGATACATAATAATGAGTATAAAATATATTTTATTAGCTTATTAAAATCATATAAAACAGATAAAAAATAATTACATTTAATACTTTTGTATGCATTATGTACAAACATACATCAGTTCACAGTGTCGTTGGTCTCTGTTATTACTGTTATTTCAAGTATAATACTTCGCCGAATTAAATATTTAAATTTTCAACTCGATTTACGGTATTAAGAAGTAGATTAACTCTACACTTATAATATCATAATGTTGGGAAAAGTATTATCGTTACATTATAAATGAACGTAAGATAATATACAAATTACCACAAATCCGATTTTAATTTACCCAACTGCAATTTTAATAATACCTATTACCTAATTATTAATTAAGAATAATTAATCTAAAGTACCTACCTACCTAATATTATCTTATATTATAATAAAAAAAACAGTGGTCGATACGAGTACCTACGCATGTAGTGGGAAGTGAAAGTTCTTACCCAGTTTTATCAGGAAAAACACATTATCGATTTGATTTGTTAGAACAAGAAGTTATTATCGTATATTTAAAATATTAATAAATAACAATATTATAAAATTATGCATAATTTATGTAATATGTATATATTATAGTCAAAACAAACAACTATTTAAATAAAGCTACTTTAATATTACAGCTGTTGCTACAAATTATGATAGTGGTTTTAACCATTTATTTTAGTTTAAATGGTCATTATTTTGTAATTAATAATTTTGTAATACAACCATAATACGTATTGCTATTTTAACTATTAAGTGTTCAACCAAATTCTATTAGCAATTTTAGCAAATTTTATAGTTTTCCCCCGGAGAACTATGTTCTATAGTTGAAATAATAATAAATTCTGTTAACTAAATTGAATATTTTTTTCGTGTTTCTTTCATTAATTGATTTTCAGTTGGCTCAATGCCGTTATTATTTGCTTATTAATAATTGTCGCAGTGATTTGTTTTCGCAGATCACTCGTTGGCATTCGTTTTTTTTTTAATGTATTATTAAGTAAAACAATCGAATATGGAAACGATAATAACCATAATTTAACGATTCTATCTAATAAACGAATAAATCGATATTAAAACAATATTTATACGAAACAGCTGTTTAGCGTTCCACGTTACAGACGAACGTTATAGTATTATTTTTACTAGATACCTGTGAATAGATTTTCACATAAAAAACGAACTGTTACAATGATCAATTTCGTAACAAAACTAGTAACAAAATATAAATATACCTACGGAACGAATGAGTAGTAATAATAAATAGCAAAATAATTGTTCAACAGACCCTTATAACAGACCCTAACCTTATACAGTAAGTACGTCTTATAATTTATAAAGTATTGTAATTTTAAAATATTAATTTATCAAGATTACGATCAATTCAATCAATGCCTATACTTAAAATAATAATCACCAAAATATTCTGTGTGTATGCTACATAATATGATACAATCGGAATTTTTATAATTTAGTGTAAAATAAAACTGTTTTATAAATAACACTAAACCATAATACTATTATCATAATATTTTAATGGTGATTGCAATAATATAGTATTTTAATACACCAATAACATCACCGTCCTGTTGTGTGGTAACGTAACGCGTCATCTGATATGTGATACGACATGACACTTGTTACACTTAATACATACCGCATATTAAAATAATCTCGTAAATAGTAGGAAATTATTTAAATTACAATGCGTAGGTACATATTTTTATCAACCCGATATGTCAGATCATATGTCACATCTGTCTTATTCGCACGCACTGCACTTTTTTCATTATAATATATATCATGGTTAGGTAAGTGGTGATGATTTGATCGGACGAGGAGTATAAAATAATAATATGGTTTGGATCGTTTAAATTATTCAAATGAACGACGTCACATCGCATTATTATAATTAATATTATAAACTAGATCGAAATTCAAAAAGTAACAAAATATAATATTTTTGTCTTTGGAGAAAACATTCAAAGTACAACGCATGAAAAAAAAAAACTGTTCTTAGGTATGCTTATTAAATTTTTTAATAATATCAACATTTTAAATCGGGGAGATGCTTGTGTATTATATAGGTAAGACTATCGTCAGCTGTCGCCTTATTATTTACCCGGAGGTCAAATTGTTTAACAATTTCACTAATTTAATTTCCCTGCAGCGTATTATTTGTATATAGAGTTCATAAAATATGTGTTCAATTTCAGGTGACTTTGAATACTTGTACACCCACCTACGCATGTTTAATAATGATTATCGCCTATTTCGTTAATTATCACTCCTAAAAAGTGTAAAATATGATACAAACAATGATATATATTATAATATTATTATATTGATTCTGTGGATAAAACAATTCGGCTTGTATAGTTATAACTTATAAGCTTTTACCATGTTCTATACACAAACGTTTCCCATTTATTTTTTGATAGAGTCACTTTGTTCATAGTTCTGACGTTTTCATTCACCTCAACACACTTTTTTTCGATATTCATGCGCACATATCAGCCTTTTGTGTTAGCTCAAAGTACAGCCGACCGTCTCGCTCCGAAAGCACAATAAAAAGAACTTAAATGAAAAAGCTACTCAATTCAACTATAAACTTAATTTGCTTCTTAAATAAAATAGTGAAAAAAATTGGTTACTATAGTTACGTATTATTATGGTGCGTTCGGCTCGTGGATGAATGGCGACCCTTATGTTTTCAGCTTGAAAATATTTGATTTTCCTATGTAAACGAGTTAATATGTGTTTAAGTCAAATGATAAGATTGACATCATTTTCTGAGAGATAAATTGGTATTATATTATTGTTACGAGAGTTAGAAGTATCTTCTTCATACAGGGCCTATAATAATTGCCCTTAGATCATGGTTGAAGTGAACTGCTCCAAACTCGCATGGTTATTTAATTTAATATTTTTAGTTTCGACACGACCCTATAATGTATAAATAATATACGTTTAGGATAATGAGTAATGATTAAGTTTTTTGAATAAATTACAAATATTATTAGATACATTATTATAATAACGATATATTATAATATAATTTTAATATTTTTAATCTCGCCACGCGTCTAACTCCCACTTGTACATGTATAATATAATACTCATATTATCATTATATGATAATTGGCCATTTGGGTAATAAAATAAATTACAATAGAATAAAATTGGATAGAAAAAGCTATCTGTCAATGTTTAGGTTAAGGTGCATATAAAAATTGCTTGTCCATGAATAATATTGTAAGTTGGGTACTGATAGTAGGTATCAGTAAACGTACCTATTGATTATAGTAGGTATTGAAAAACTGAAAATACTTTTTTGGAAAAATACTAAAATTACTAAAAACATTTTATAGACATTTCAAATATATTATAAATGTATTTTTTCTTTATAAATATTACCTGTGTCAATATATTAATATTAATTAATTAATATTAAAATTGTATCGTGTTAATGTATAATAAACAGTTGTTACACACTTATTTCACTATATTAACAGTAATACTATTCAGAATCGTTGAAAATCGCGATAGCCTTATACTCTTATACAGCTTTCAGTATCAGAACAATATATCTCTAACACACCCACCCTTGTGGCCCACCCAACACAACGGTTTACCCAATTTATAAAGTTTATCTATATCTTTAAATTAATTTTATATCTGAAGGTTGTCGGTGATGTTTTTTGTATAAGAATAAATATAACTAAATACAATTAATTTCACATTAATTTGAATGATTATCATCTATTTAGATATAAAATATTTTGTAGCAAGGGCGGGAAAGGAGCTACAGTTAAATCGCCTTTTCACACGAGCCACACATAATATTTTTGTCACACCTCTGCGTTCTTCGATCACGTCGGCAAAGGTAATGAGAGGTCTATGCAGCAACCAGACCATTCTACGGATAGAATTTCACGGAAGAAAAATGTCGACGCGTCGTGCATGGTGATCATTAATACGATATGAATATAAGAAATAAAATGTAACCAAATGTTTACGTTTTGTAAGGACCGTGGATTTGCACTTTACCGGCTGATACTATGGGGATTCCCACTGGCTAAGCGGTTAGCTGGACGGAAAAAGGTCACTTTCCAACGCTTCTGCCACCATCGAAAACTAAAGATTCGGCGTGACATAAAAGTTATTTAAATGTTATGTCTTACGTGGTAACTATAAATAGAAACATAATATTAATATAACAAAACATTATAACGATATCGTTTGCAAATATCTATTTTGTTTTTTTAATTCTTTGCGTTTTACTTTTTAAAATGAATAGGTAATTTCTATTTTATTATCTAGTATTGTACTATACATACTTTATATACTCATATAATATCTTAATATAAATATTTATTTTGTATAAGAAAGTTCGTTTTTCTCTCGTTGAGCTATATATGCATATTTTAATAATATAAACGCAACATTTTAGAAGAGATTTAATAACAACATTTGGTTAGAATTTTCCTAAGCATGGTAATAATAATAGTTACCAATTGAACAGAATGAATAAATTTGATATACGCACACATAGTTAAAAAAATATAATATATAGGTATAGTGAATACTGATTTAAAGTATACTGTTTGTACATTTTTGTCAAATAAAGTAAGGCGTAAATGAAACAGAAAATAAACTGTATGCTATATGGTAGCTATTATAGTATTACACTTACGGTGGCTTACCATGTCACTACTCCTCAGTACTTAAGTGGAAGTTTATAATAGTTTCTAAATACAAATGTTCACTAGGACTGTTGGAAACTATTTCATTCTCAAAGTTTACATGTAATATTTTAAAGAAATTTAGATAGGAAAAAACACGTCGTAGGTACTTACAAGTTCTTGTCAAAATAAAATATTATCTAATATTATTTGCATAAATAGCATCAACATATGCAGACATGCAGTTCAATAATAAAATTATAACGATTCATTAAAATTCAATAGCTGGTATTTACTCTAGTATTTGGCATTGAAAGTGTTTACCTAGTAGGTATGTATTATACAAAAGTCATACACATTTTATTTCTTGTATACATATATATAAATGGTACAGCATTAAGTTTATTACACAAAGCCTGCATAATTAACTTGTCACTTAAAATCTAAATATATATAAAGAAGTTTACTCTCATAAATAAATGTAAAAATAATTTTCCCCTTACAACTATAAGCCTCTTGATTTAGCAATCTTAATGTTTTAAAATGGATTAAATTTTTTCCACGTTAATCGTTTTGGCACAAACTGTACGGACTAAATAATTCAAAACTACCTTCGAAAAATAATATATTTAATTTATTTTTAAGGTGTATCATTGAAACCTATTAAGTTATGTAATATATATTTGAAATTCACTTGTGAATGTTTACTGTAAATCAACTTGGTAGATAATAAATAATAATAATCAAAACTATGAACAGTCATTCAACCTTCACCAAGAACATATTGGTTCCATTTAAAGTCATATAATTTCAAATTGACAAAAGTCTTACTAGAATCTTACAGCAAAAATTATAAACATAAGGCTTAATTAATATTTCAGAGAACGGAAATGAAAGCTTTAATATAATCTTTAGAAAAAACTGATTCAATTAGAAAAAAAGTGTAACACTTATTATTCGTGAATATATCGCTATAACTTTTAAGCATGGTAATGAGTACCTACCTAATTTGAAATTTCAATCAAATTTAACTTCCACAGTCCTTTAGATTTCCATTCAAACGTTAGTGAACAAATTATACTACAGTACAATAATATAATACCTTTGAGTATTAAATAGGTTAGGTAAAACACGTGTTTTCTTTAAAACTCTAAGATAGCGCTCTAATAACTGCATTTTGAAAACTTGGTCGGACTGGTGTAAAAACATATTTTATGTACGGTTATAAGACATCTACAACTATAGTCAATAATAACATTATATAATGTAGAAAATAATTTTTACTTCTCGGTAAGAATTTCATAATCCTATATAGTTTGAAAGACGCGTGTACACGATATATTATGATGAAAAGCAAAATAAATAAGTAGGTTTTAGCAGAAATAACGGTGTCCGACCAAGTGTTAAATTTGATTTCCTTATAGAAAATCGAGAGGAGTTCAAACAGCAGATGCGATAATCAATGTTCGTCTGATTTTGGGGAGAGAAAAAAAAATAAAAAAAAAACGCTTTTTCGACAATCCGGCCGTTTGGTTATACGAATAAATTGGTCGATTCATCATCGGAATCCCGTGGGAGGTGTAAACAACAATACTCCGGATAACGACTCCGGGACGGTTATTTTCTTGATTGCTCGTGACTACCGGTAGGTAGGTACACGCAAAAAAATAGAAATAAAAAACTGGTCTCCGTGTCCGACGGCTGAATTCATTGTTGGAGCGCCACGCATAACTCCGAGGAGTGACCCCCGGTGCGGCACGTAAACATACCACTACTTAGTGGATATGTATTGTAAAAAACAAATACATAATAATATTATACGTACACGTACCTAGTAGGTAGCTCGCTGCTGCTATTAATTTGGTATTAAACACGTGTGTGATACGAAACGTTCGTTATTATAACTACTACCTATATCGTTATATTTATTTTTTAGTTTTAGCGCAGTCTTTATTTTATTTTTTTTTTATTTCGCGTAACCGAAGAGACCGTCAAGGTCGTCCCGAGCAAGGCCGTTTAGGGACCACGCCCTAGACTTTGAACCGCGCCCGAGAAAAATCAAACCGCATAATCCGGATCAGTATATTACTACATATTATTATTATTAGAGTAGGTATACACCGGCGTAAAAATAAAACGAAATTCTCGTATAAATCGTATATATTTTAATATATATAATATTTGTTCAATTATTATTATGTATTATATTTACGGTTTCTTCTCGGCTAAAAAAAAAAACTATCGGTGGCTATTTTAAGAAATGTTTATTGCTTCACCACAAGCGAGTGTGTCCGCCTTGTGTACCCGTCCGACGTGATTAACGCAATATTACATAATTATATGTATTATATTATCGGCTTCCTCTTGTTAAGATATCCGTTTACTGCACCACTGCAAAAAAATTGTACCTGTGTTAATCTTAGCGAATAATGCCAAATACTGTCTTGACCAAACGTTGAGTATTTTTTTTTTATCTTGTAATGAAGCATAATATTATTGTGTATTTTGGAATAGATAAATATGTAATTAAAATATGTCGAGTTACGAAACGTATGCGTTTTTCGATTTCGTATATAAACTTAAAGAATGGCAGGTACAATTAAGTATTTCCTTACGCCTTGTTTTGTTTAATTTATAAATTAAAATTATATTATGTATGTCGACTACACACATTATCTGAATCAAAGATGCGATTATTAGTCAGTTAAATGTTTTTTAAATGATTTTTTTCGGTGTTTAAATATAAATATTATGTCAAACAATACAATGGATTGATAAAGGTAAAATAATTAAATCAAATAGGTACGATTAAAATCCACCAAACTTTTAGACAAAAGAACTACCCAAACCATTACTGCCATGAATCTATTCCGTTTCACAGCAGTAACTGCAAAATAAAATGAAATCCATAACGTGCGATATCTTCGCCCTTCGGTGTTTTTTATTTTAATATTACTCAATTTATGTCTCAATAAATTATCAAATATCTACATATTCTATTATACACACCACGATATACATAATATTATTATATATTATAATATAAACAAATATTTACGGAACCGATGTATTATTTTGTAAAAAGTGGCCCATTATTCATAAGATTTTCAGTAAATCGATGTGATATTTAAATAATAATAATAATTTAATGAATAAATAATAATATTCCAATAATATAAAACAATATATTATTATTCAAACGACATCGAACCCGGATAAAAGGCATAACTATATTATTATCGTGCTACTATAGATCATAATATAATTACCGAAAAGATATATGATTATAATTTATTTTATTACAAGACGCGTGTCACGTGTGTAGCGAAAAAGTGGCGAAGGAGGAATGGGGAAAATAACGACACTAACTGTTTATGTTAATCAAGACTAACATATTATTATAGTAACACCCACGTCTTAAAACTGCATGCTGTTCGTTCGGATGTAATAATATTATTATACGACGAATGCCTCAATAAAAGTTAATGCTCATCGAATTTTTTTCTTCTCTTAATACGCATACGTTTTTGCGCAGTCTATTTCGCGTGCATAAAAAATATTATATTATTATATACAACATAATATACGGCACAGACGTGATAAATAAACATATATATTGAACATTACGCCATCACGACATTTTTTTCGTTCTCCACGCCACCGCGCTGAGTGCGAACAATATTTATAATTTTTTTCCCCATAGGTAATCAATGCGAATAATTCGAAAACGTCGTTTTTTTATCGTTCGGTTTTTGCGGGGGCACGCGTTACAACGCTGCTGCAGTGGTTCTATTTTTTGTCGTTTTTTTAATTGGGCACGTGGCCACGCAACAATAATGTGATTTGCGTACGAAAATCGTCTTCGGAAATTAATAGCATTATGTCCGCGGCTATTGATTCGACTCGCGGGGCTATTGTTGCCATTTGGATATCAGCTAATGCCCATTATGAGCATTTCCATTAAATTATTGTAGTTTCTCGTCGATCGGAGGATCGCCGCCGCCGTCGATTGTAGGTACGTGCCGGAACTACGTACTTCGCCTTGACCCCGAACGTTTGCGACTAAATTTATTTTTTTTTTTTCACGCCGCCGTAAATGTTCGAAACGCGTACAACACGCCCCTGCAAATTCGATATTTTTAAAAATGTTTTTTGCAGCAGTTACAGCGGGCCGATGCCTCAGTGCTATAGGTACGGAAATTTGTCTTAGAGTAGAGTGTTGTATCTAATATTTTAAACAACCAAAAAAAAAAAAAAATCAGAAATATAAATAATTGTTAGTACTTACCTATAGAATAATACAATTCAACGTTGCGGTTAAAATGAAATGATAACTGAAAGTAGATACCTATATAATATAATTATTACGGATCGCCACTTTATATTAATTCATATGGTAGCTTTTTCTGAACAAAGGTCGAGTACCAAAATAGATTTTGATCTCACTGTCTTAATAATATCTCGATGAATTTTCCGGTGAATTAGCATCAACAATCCATATTATTTATTATTTTATGTTAAATTCTTCCGTAATATATGACGTCACGTTTAGGTTTATAGCCGGCGATGTTAGTGCTGGAAAAGTTATTGCTGCGTTGTGATCGGTAAAGCATAATAGTATAGTTACTAGTTAGTTACAAGAATTTAAAGAAGTTTTCTTACTTCGGGAAACAATTTTGCATCGCATAAAAGTAAAAGTTGAATCGGTGGTTTTAGGGATTTCGTCCATTTGGCTTACACGTCGTTACCAGAATTAAACTCCCTTAAAATACTCGCTTACATTCCACTGCAGTTGATCATATTTTTATATCTTTCAACCACGAGTTTTTAAAATCACTGATGTTAAACCAATCAAGTCGCCTTCCCAATCAATATATCGCTCTTAAATACAGACTGGACTTCTGTTATTTTAATTTATAATCTTCAAAACCTTACGCAGCAAGGGGAGATAAATAACCGCACGCAATAGTCAATTAAATAATAGAAAAAACAGTTTGTTTAGTAGGTACCTATTACCTTATATTTTATTAATTATGATGAAATCAAACTCATCTATAGCATTCTCGTAGGGTGTACGCTGATCCCACCAACCACCTACAACACGCGCCGCCCCTTCCTCGTCAACATATTTTATAGTCCACCGCATCTATTGCAGGCACTATAATAATATTAATAATTACGCACACAATACGCACACTTGTTTGATTCCAACGATTTATTGTATATTATTATATAGCTATTATAAGAACGTATCATATATATAACACGTAACAATCGTATAAACCGTGTGGACGATCCGATCGGATTGGTCCAAAATATGTTCATTATTAAAACTGGACCCATTGTATGGGGGCATACAATATAATAGTATACTGTTACCGTGCGCGAAGAATTAACCTCAGGACTTCTCGCTAACACGCGTTTAGGAATTCTTTGACGTCGCTGTAGGCGCACGCACGGTCGAACGCACGACAATAAATATTGTGTTAAACGCGGCGCCTTGGAATCCTGCAAGTCGTCAGATAAATTATAATATATATCATATTATACAGGGTGTCTCTAATGTCCTACTATAAAAACATCATCGACACGTGACTGCACGCCACACTCCTCCGGTCATCCGTCTAATCCTTCTCTATTATAGACTACCGTCCTGTGGTCCAACAGCCCAGTCCAAAATACGTTAACTATATAATATATTATATATTTTACATACCTAAATATTATATCAAGCGTTTGAGATGCAAAACAGGCCATGGGATCCTGCAGGTCGTCGGGTATATTATACAGAGTGTCTCGCCTCATACTTGTCCTACTATAAAATCACCGTCGACACGTGACTGCACGCCACTCTCTTCATCCAACATTCTATTGTAGACCTGCATGGCCTATCACCCTTCCAGTCTGACGTCGTCAGAAATGTTTAGTATATTATTTTATACTTACTTATACCGTTTCAGATGCAAAACGGGTAGTAAATATAAATAAATATAAGTAAAAGTATAAAAGTATCGGGAAATAAGGTGTCGTTGACCGCATGTGAACGCGGTGAGACATACCCTGTATACTACGAGTTTTTCGATCTGGCAAATCGTCAGTCGTTTGTTTCCCATATTCACCGTGTTGTGGAATGTGTGTGGAAGGGGCAGAGGTGTAAAATTGTGACCATACCTAGGGTGTACATTATTATAATAATATGTACATATTATGGAAACTTATTCGTCGTCAAGATGGAGTCCAAGTACAGCAGGCGAGAGCAAGTGAGATACTTTTGCGCACGGCTATTTTACGAGTACATAATAATAATAATAATAACAATCTAGGTGCCATCACTGCCATTATAATATTATGGACTATGGCTGTTCGCGTGGGTGACCGGCGGCGGCGAGTGTCACATTTACGGTCGGTGAGAGGAGAAAAAAGCAAGCTATTGTTTGTCTTTGTTTTTATTTATTGTCTTAGAGTTTGTTTTTGTGCTCAGTCTTCCCCGCTGCATGCAACCACGGTCCAAATAGGTAAAAACACGCGCTGCAGCACCACACGATATTACATTGTACATATATACGCACCCACATCCGTCACATGAACGATATTGTTATCACTGTCCTTATATACAGGATGATCCAACAAGTATGCTCATTGCTTAACCTCCCACCATCTTTGTATCCTTCAACACTGAATTTACTCGTATTCTGATTTTTGAAATTATTAAGTATATTTCAATACCATATTTCCAAAAATTTAGATTTCTGTACCATTTAAAGTGTGTTTCTTGACGGTACAAACTTATTTCTTTTCAAATGCCAACCATCCTTTTTATTCATGTGATATTTAACTGAAAATTGTTCGAGCATAATTAAACGTTAATCACTAATAATAATAGACCTTAAAATAATAATTTTATATCTAAAATAAATAATACATATTTTATTATACTTATTATATTATTATATTAACCTATTATGTAATATTTTAACCGTATACTTATTAGGTAGTTGTTATACCTAATCAAATTTTTTTCCTACAGATCCTCCTTAAACTGCATAAAAAGTCTAAGTATTTAAAAATCTGGTCCTGAAGTATATTCAAAAACTACAAAAATTAGAATTTGAATAAATTCATACTTAATTAAAGGAATAATGGCAATTGAACCTTCTTGATGAACCACTAGATATGTGTGCCACGTGCATGAAAATATAATGATAATATCTGTAACAAAACGAAGGCCGATTATTAGGTATAATATTTTCATCATTTTAGTGTAAAACATACATTTTTTTCCCTGCCATCTCTTACGATATGGGTACCATTACGAATATGGCATAGTATATCCTCGTCAGTTGTTGTGGTTTCCAAAATTTAAAACTGTACAATGATTTTTTTCCTTCTGTTGTATAGCTGTTCTATACTCGCCCTGAAAGGTTCAAAAGACACGAGTAATATTATAATGTCCGATTTTATTTCTAAGATGACGTGTATAAAAGAAAAACCACGACGTGGCACCCCTCCGATTCTAATGTAATGCCATAAATCGACAACACTAGGGCGAATGTGTTAACTGTTAAGGTTGCGGTGTTATAGTTTAAATTTATAGCTTTTTGCAGCGTATTGTAGGTACCTACTGTGAACGAACGAGCGCAAATGCTATGACGCATTTGCGTATTGGACGCAAAAACTATTTCACGTATAAAAACTAGCTAGCTACAACGCGAGGTAAAAATAAAAATAAAAAACACACTGTAAATAAAAGTGTTTTATGGCAGGAAGACATTAAAATATATCCAAACGTTACAAGACTACGATGTCAGATTTACTTATAGCTAACAATATTATTTTTTATTATTATTTTATTGTGTGGAGTACAAGTTCATATGTAAATAAACTATGTTATGCAAACGAAATTCTCAGTTATTATTTTATTATCTTAATAGGATAAAAATAACATTATATTGTTATATTCGCCATGATAAAGCATTTAAATCTACATAGTTGCTGGTTGACAGTTATCCCCATGAAAACCCTAACCGTTAAAAAAATGCCAAGTTAAAGACCACCTAACAAAAAAAACTCGGCCTATCAAAGTAGTGATAACCTATCTACATTGCGGCCAAGTAAAATCTTTATCCCTTCACTCCTACTTTAATGGGCAACAATTTTATTTTATTTTTATTGCTTAACACTTTGCCAGCAATTGTTATGAATTGGCCTATTGTGCGTTATAAACATCTGACACAGATGCAGCCTACAATATTTAATTTTTCAGTAAGTATTGATATTTTTTTATGAGGCATAAGCTGACATGGCTTAAACTTAGATATCCGCATTTTAATGGACTGACTTTTTTAGTAGGGTGTTTTTAATTTTTTTTCTTCAGAGTTCTCTTATCTTCATTAATTTACCCACTCATTAAGTCGCTAGGAAATTGGCTAAGTGTTGAGCAATAAAAATAAATGAGAATTTTGTTGCTCTTGAATGTAGAGGTGAAGTGAGGTAGAAGACTTGGCCACAATGTAGATATTATTTAGTGGTAACATATTATTTAGTCATATAGGGGGAGGGGTGGATGACTTGTGGGTTGTGGCTGAATTTTTCAACATACACTATTTGGTCATTAAAAATATTATTTATGGTTACCGTTTTATACCTATGTGATGACTATATTAAAATATTAGGTATAATATATAAGTTATATATATATATTGAAAAAAAGGCCATGGGGGAATCTATCCCCTCACCTCTTCCTATGTTTTACTTCCATTGAATTATCGTTAACTTGATAGGCTGATTTTTTTTTGTTATCTTGGCTTTCTTTAATGGTTAGTTTCGATGAGGATATCGATACTTTTTTTGGCTTCAGCGTCGTGGATTTTGTCTTTTTTTTTACTAGGCACTGTAGAGATCGTGTAAAAATAACATATTATAAGATTATTATAAAATATACTAGCTGTGCGTATATAAGCCGAATTCGCCCGGGAAAAAATGAATAGACATAAAAAAAAAAACGCTATATCGGTGTACCCATCTCGGTTTTAGTGTAAGACCTCGAGTTTAGGAGCAAATCGACATCAGTCTACCTCGGTTTGTGAACTAATTCGATCAAGATTGGATATCCACCTGTAGTGGATTGGATACAGCACTTGGTATATTTTTTAACGTGGATCAAACGTGGCTCTTTAAATATTCCTGG
Organism: Acyrthosiphon pisum; assembly: GCF_005508785.2. NCBI lineage: Eukaryota > Metazoa > Arthropoda > Insecta > Hemiptera > Aphididae > Acyrthosiphon > Acyrthosiphon pisum. The sequence continues at coordinate 108,936,726 of NC_042495.1, forward strand.
TATCTCTGAAATTTTCATCAAAATCGGTAGAATATTTTCACGAATCATAAGCTATACATACATAAAACTACTTTAATAATATAATTAAATATACATAGTGAGTAATATTATAGGCTGACAAATTGTCTATGCTAAGAAATGTTTTTCGTATCCAATGATTTTATATCACCGAATCCAAATTTAACACTAAATAGCGACTCCTATAGACACCTACTGTGCAGCAGAGTGGTACCCAATTACCGACCATTTTTTTCTCGCTGATTTACCTAAATCAATATTAAAAACTGTCATAGAAAAGTTATTTCTAATTCCTAGACCATTAGTTTTCATTTTTCAAACTTGCTTGTGGTAGAGATACTTTTTAAACTAATACAATTTATAGAAATATAAATATATTATGTACAATACGATAAAGAAAAATACAAAATTAATTAAAAGCATACGTGACTAATATACGTAATGTACATTATATACTTAACTTTGTTAATATTTTAAGAGTTGAACTAAGTTCGATAATAACTATCGATTTGAATAATTACTTTTATAAATAATACTTCAATATAGTTATACCTAAAATACGTTTTACCACCTAATAGTATACTGTAAATAATTTTATATTTTTTAATGCTTTTAAATATTTTAATACGATATTGAACAATATTTGACTTTAACGATGTGTATTTTGTTATACCAATAATTGGTTAGGAAATAGGTACTTAAGAATATCCGTAGCTATTTATAACTTTATTATAAAATGAAAAAAGACAATCGTTTATGTTGATTTATTTAAATCAATGTTTGCCGTTCGGTAGCATTTCAAAATGTCTTGGTTTAAGAACTAATCGATTCGAAACTGAGAAAACAACAAACAATTTATACTAAAAAACCCATTAAACTTGCGGCAGTGTGAAATCTTCAACTCTGCAAGCGACTTATCGCTTGTTGCAAAATTATAATAATACTAGCTCTAAGTGTAACTCGGGGCCCGTTGGACTCGCTGAAAGTGGATACCGATTTTGGAGACAATGTCGTTGGAATTATAAAAGTCACGACAGTAAAGTTGTAAGACGAAAATGTAGGATTTGTGATAAGCCATAAGGATTAGTGATATGGATTGGAGATAAGGCTTGACGTTTTTACGGGAATGTTTAAAAGTTAGAGCGTCTAGCAATCCCGTCACAAACGTTGTAAATGGATAGGCTGGATACGATCTCCTGTGTTGTTAAAAAGTGTAGAGTCGATTGGTGTATTCGATTATCTAGCTATTAGTCATCAAATCACATAGATTGGCAATCGAATCGCAGACATAATGAGAAGCGTATATCACAAGGTATGCAATCCACCTACGGTGGATTGCCGACCACGTTGGTAGCGTAGGTAACTGAAGAACGGAAAATATAGTTAGACCCCCGGGCCCCCCGTCTTAGTTGTAAGTGAATACTGATTTTGTAGACACAGTCGAATTATATATGCCACACTTATATAGAAGGAGATTTTATGATAAGAATTTCTGATAGCCTGGCTCTATGGTGGTCTCGTTTGTAAGGCAGGAAAGTTTAAAATTCCAGTTTCAGTTGCCTAGAAATCTGCCATGGCTCATGAAAATCGACAATCCAATGATACCAT
>NC_042495.1:108938451-108942406 GCF_005508785.2 Acyrthosiphon pisum
AATTAACGATATCATAATATGCTATACAGGGGCGGATTTACCCATAGGCCACCAAGGCACTGGCCTAGGGCGCAATATTTTTGGGGGCGCAATTTTTTAGTTAATTTTTACTTTTTACTTTTTCATAATTTCATAATTCTATTTACCTAAATTTATATTTTATATTATTTTTTTTTTCATATACAACTTGCATGAAACTGGAGAATGGCTCACGTAGTCACGTCGCAGTAACGTTTTAATTTATAAGCTATAATAACTTTGCCGTTTGAGTTTAATCCTGCGACCAGCGCGCGCCGCCACCGCTAGAGGTTTGATATCGACACTCGATGAGGCAGTTGCCGGCGTTGCCTATGTTAATGCATGGGAGATCCACACAGCAGTTGGAATATATTTATACGTATTTTATATTAATCCATACAATATATTCAAACACATATTATTAGAATATATCTAAAACTTATCCAGATCAATATTGTATGACCATGTTTAATGATATTTTGTGAAAATATTAACCCATACAATATATTCAAACACATATTATTAGAATATATCTAAAATTTTTCCAGATCAATATTGTATGACTATGTTTAGTGACATTTTGTGAAAATATTAATCCATACAATATATTCAAACACATATTATTAGAATATATCTAAAACTTATCCAGATCAATATTGTATGACCATGTTTAATGATATTTTGTGAAAATATTAACCCATACAATATATTCAAACACATATTATTAGAATATATCTAAAACTTATCCAGATAAATATTGTATGACCATGTTTAATGATATTTTGTGAAAATCTTAACCCATATAATATCATAGGCGTTACTAGACTTCATCCGCAGCGGCAGCCTAGCTAATAACCGGCGTTACCTTATTAATGAACCGAAAAAAGCACTATACACCCAAGGCCGTATTTTTTAAAGCCCCCGGCCTCCTATCCAATAAAATATTTTCATAATTTAAAAAAAGTCTGAATTTTCTATTTATAATTAATAATCTACAGTAATATTGCAGTAATTTAACTTCAGAAACATTATTCATCTACAGCCCTGGATTACACTTCTTAGAAACAAATCATAAATAATTTAACAATAATTATTGTATTTAAATATTAATATCCAATTTTGCGTACCGTACTGTCGTCGTCGATTGTTTTAAGTCTTTATAGTAGGTTTTTCCGAAATCAGGAAATATTTGAAAATACACGTTATTAACAAAATAAAGATACTACCTAATTTTGTCGAACATATTATATCTTTGTAAGTAAATAGTTATCATAACGATACCCACATAATAGACATTGTACGTACTATTTTACTGCAATACTGCCGTCAATATCAAAAGACCTTAAGTTTTAACAAAACTAAAAATAGTTTACGTTGTTTGATTTTGATTCTGGAAAAAAAAATTGACCTCGAGTTTAAACTGTTCTATAGATCATACGGAACACTTTGTAAAAATGAAATCGTATATTATTGTGAACTGTAATTGAAAACATGAAAATATGAGTTTTTCAAATCATAATTAAAATTAAAATTCATATTAAAAACGGAAAGTGTTTCGTACAGTACTACAGACATTTCTCTGCCGAATTAAAATATTTTTCCAGAATCAAAATTAAACAACGTTAACTAACTTCAATTTTGTCAAATCAATAAGTACCTACCTAAGTTATCGTAAAATTCGTAAAATTAATTTTATATTGTAATCGAATTATTGACATTTGCATCCGCGTACGAGAGCGGTACCAGCATTGAATTTCACTTACACTAATAATCATTTACAACTACCTAACACATATAGATCCCGGGTGGCTAAGACGAAATTAAAAATTGCTTAAATGTTGTCCCTTAAATAATAGCTGTAGCGAGGCCCCTTAAATTAAAGTTGTAACCCGACTTAAAACTCGGTTGACCGGCGCCTTTCAAAAATTGCAAGGGCAGCCCAGGCACTCTAAGCTGTCACCGTCGACACGCCTATGCAATATATTCAAACATTTATTATCAGAATATTTCTAAAATTTAAAACCATGAGGGCATGTCGAGGTATGCACTTATTCGTAGTGTTCGTAAGGTGATATTGGCTCAAATATTAATAACAATAATACAATATGATAGAATAGATTATAATAATTAATATATATAATTGATAAATATTAATTAATATATCAAATGTGATGTTTTTGCAAAATATGTTAAATCAATTAATCCACCTTCCGTAATACTAATGGTAAAATAAATTGGTAGGTATTTTTATAGAAATTTCACAAAACATATCATGAAAATAATATGATATACTTGAAATAGGCTGACGGGCCATCTCCACTCAGAATCGATATTCATATACAATTAATATACGATATTATATTATTAAATTTAACAAATCAATTACAGTGACCCTCTCGACACATGCAGTCTACAGTATGGTTAGTATCTCTATAGTGGTATAATGTAGTGCGTTACCCACTTGTCACTTGCCCACCTTTTTATTTATTGTTATGTATTTTTACCTACGTACTTAACCACCTATAGGTACGAATGTGCGATAACGTTTACCTTTTACCTATCGTCGTCTACCATAGTGTCACTGCGTATGTTCGTATTATTATCCTATACCTACATACGATTTCTACAACAAACGAATCTGAAGGGTGGTGTCATTATATTTACCTCGTATCATCACGATAATTATTATAAATTATAATAATATTGTTATTCGTGTGACATACACATCAAGAACAAATTATCGTGTGCACACTGCACTTGCGCGACCGATGTGTCCGATAAACACAGTCGCAAACCTACTCTTATTGGTTAGTGCCCATTGCCCAAATGTTATTATTGAAATTAGTCTGAATATTTTTAGAATCGCATCGGCTGCGTTGCACAGAGATTTTCATATTTTTATGTATGTACATTGTATAGTGTATACTAATACTATACAATTTAAATATATATAGTATATCCATACATATATAATGGTATTTTTCACGGTTATCTATACAGGTCGTTATGTCGATAACAGTTATTACTGAGCCCGACCGTGGTATTATTGGTGACTGGTGTTCATTATTTACGTGATAGATAAGAATAATTAATTTAAAATCTAAAAATACAACTGGCTGTGAAGTGTGAACCACTGTAAACGCCGAACTATCACAATGGTGCCATAGAGGGGAATTGCGGTGACGGCGATAACAGACTGAACAGAGTAACGGACACAATATGAAGACTGTCACAACTCACAACTTACACTTTACACAACGTCGAAATAAAATTTCTTTGTATATGCGTCGAACCCGATTGCCGTTTTCTGTTACTATTGTTTTTTGTGGAGCTTTGCATTTGTTTGCTTTGAGTGGGTAAGTATTATTTTATAGTTTTTAATAATTATAGATAAGATGATGTGAATTAAATAATTTTGAAGTCGTAACTAAATAGGTTAGGTTAAGTACATATTATTTACTAAACAATAGTTTCGTTACCTTGTCCATTGTCTTTCACATAGGTACCTACCAGAATAAGAGCACGTATCGACGTTTTACAGTTTTTTAAACTGTTAAAATGTTTTACACTTGTACAGTATAATTTGTAGCGAATTTTAATACTGATTGCCCCCTTACCACATGGCTATTGAACCACCATCATCATTATTCATCAGATATAATATCATATATTTTATATCAATTATTGTTTTAAAAAATTATTTTTCATTTAAAATTATGCATAATATATTATTATGATTTTTGATATTGATGTTGAACAACTTATGAGGAAACCAATAGTAGCCTTATTATTTAACATAGCTATTATAGTGCAAACGCTTATTGTATGCTAACTCACTAATATAATTTAATATATAAATAATAGTACTTTTTAGCTCACCTAAGGCTTATACTTTAATGTGAGGTTTATTAACATTCTTAAAAATGATAAATTACAT
>NC_042495.1:108942456-108951589 GCF_005508785.2 Acyrthosiphon pisum
TATGTATTAAAAAATCCAAAATATGTAAATATATATGTAATAATAAATCACTTTATATGTGATTAAAAAATGAAAATATGGAATACAAAAAAATTACAAAAAAATATAAAACATTGCTTTATAAATGACATTATTATCTATAATTTACTTATTTTACTTCCATTATTCATCTTGAAAGTAATGAGATACCATATACATGCTCAAATTGTCAAAGTTAAATGATCTACTGTTTGGTCGTAACACAGATTTGTACCGACTAAAGGAGCGCTCGACTTCCACCGAGGTAATGGGTGCAAATTTCATATTTGCAATGTCCAAAGCAGCGAGTTCAGTCGGAAACATTACCCCATTAATTTCGCAATGTGTATCTCTAATTAATTTTAGGCAGTCTAAACCAGGATTTTTTTGTAATACGCTGTGCATTTTTTCTTTTACTGCAATTCCCAAGGGCCCTTGTACTTGTCTATGCATTAATAAATCGTTATCTATCATTTATCGAGGTCACAAATGCCGAACATAATATTATATCGACCATAGATTACGGTCGATTAGTTCAATAATTGGTATTTTTTTGTTTACGTACTTTTTGAAACATGGGAAATCGTATACATCGTATTTCGTATACAACTATTAATAAATCGTAAATTGTCGAAATATGTAGGGAAAAATGGAATTATTGAGAAATATGTAAAAATATGTACTTATAAACGACATATTAGTGGAGCACAAGCGAGAAAGCGTGCAATTGATAAAAAAGAAAAAGAAGTGATTTTACTTAGTAAAATACCGAGGTTAAATAATTTTTTGAAACAAATAAATAACATTACCCCTAGTTGTGTTGAAGATAATAAACTAGAAACTTCAAATGATATAACTATTACTAATAATTGTTCTACTACTTCTACTTCTATTCAATGTACTGCGTCTTCTTCAGTTCAATCAGTTGTTGATATAAATGAGGAATCAGAAAAATCTGAGCTAAATGTCATTCCTAATCCTCTTATTACGCAGAATAATACAAATAATTTTAAAGATCCAGCAGATTGGACAAATAGTAATATATGTCGTAATTATATTGCAAAATGTTTTTACTTGTTTTCACATAGGTATTAAATACATGTACATATTGATGTGGCTAATAAACCTAAAATAAAGTTTTATTATTTATTCAAGTATCGAGTAGAGAAATGTGTACAATATTTTTTTTTAATTGGGGGCACCAAATTTTTTACAGCCTATGGGCACTATAGATCTTAATCCGGGCCTGTATTTGTGGGTACTTGAAACTTCTAAGGTATACAATTATATATCTATGATAGTACCACGGTTTGTTGTTGATGTATAACGCGTTACCTAATGGATATTATGATATGATTAATTTGAAAATTATTAATAATACTATAGATAAGTATACCTAAATATGTATGTCTAATATCTAGATTTACATACCGTCTCCGCTCAGAATCGTTTTTCTTATACAGTGATATTATATCATTGAATTCAAATTTAATACTATCCATTATACAGTGACCCACTTGTAACCTACCGTATAGCAGAGTGACACCCATTTGTCCACGTTTTTTTAAATATAATTTTAGATTCTGAGTGCCATTAAAATATAATGAAAATCCCGATATATATTATGAATCTCATATAGAATCATCATTCTAACCTGTATTGTAATTTTTTTAATATTATAATTTAAATAAATTCATGCAAATGATATACCATCAAATGTGTACATAACTATCAAGAGATAAACTAAATAGAGTAGGTAGGTACTATATGTCTAGGTAGTAGTTGTGACAGGAAATTATTTTTAAAGGATCTTTAAATGTTTTAATACCAAAAATATAAAAAAAATTGAAATTACATGCCTATCATTATACTTAGGTACATACTTAGAATTTAATATCTGTGAACAATGATGTTACACTTACTTATCTTACACTTATTAAATATAAATAATTATTATTTATTTTTAATAAGTGTAAGTACCTAGGTAATAAGTTAATAATTTCTTAACTTCAGTATTTATTGCTGATTTTTACCCCTTCATAAGTATTTAATTTTAGCATTTTTACTCAATGCATTGATGATATTTATTTTTAAAATTTTTTCAAAAGTGTAATGTCAGTAGAAGATATGGATACAATTCAGCATTCGTCCAGTCAAAATAATACAATTGAAATTTCGGAACAAAATTATTTTAAAAATAGCTTGCACCCTATTCCAATATTAGAGATCTTACAATCTCAACGCAAGTATGTTGTGGGTGATTTTAAATTCTTTCAAAACAAATATTAGTAACACATTTTTGATTTTAGAACTGGAACATTTTGTGATATTAAGCTTAGAACAAGTGATAAATTATTTATTACTTTTGGTCATAAAAATACTCTAATGGCAGCTGGTCCATATTTCCGAGAAATTCTTAATACATTAGATGAAGATGTTACAATAAACATTGCAGATCACGATATTTTAGAAATATTAGTAGACTATATTTATACTGGTGAACTTACATTGAAAAAAGTTAACGTAGAGGTATAATTAACAATTTAATTCGTTGTGGAATAATATACAATTGTTTTAAACTATTGTTTTACTATTGTTGTTGATTTACAAGGATTTGTTATCAGCAGCGATCATTTTAAAATTAGATTTTGTATGTGCTGCATGTGCCGGGGTTTTACACAAACACCTGAATGTATCAAATTGTCTTGGAATCAGAAGTGTTGCTAAGTTTAATAACTTTACGGATTTATTATCAATATCTGAAGAATTCATTATAAAACAGTTTTCGTAAGATATAATAATTAACTACATTTTCTATATTACTAGCTCTAAGTGTAACTCGGGGCCCGTTAGACTCGCTGAGAGTGGGTACCGGTTTTGGAGACAATGTCATTGGAATATTATTATATAAGTCGCGACGGTAAAGTTGTAAGACGACAATTTAGGATTTGTGATAAAGATTAGTGATATGGATTGGAGATAAGGCTTGACGTTTTGGCGGTAACGTTTAAGCAATCCGTCACAAACGTTGTCAATGGATAGGCTGGATACGATCTCCTGTGTTGTTAAAAAGTGAACAGTCGATTGTCTAGCTATCAGTCATCAAATCACATAGTTAGGGAATCGAATCGCGGACATTATGAGAAGTGTACCTATATCACCAGGTATGCAATCCACCTACGGTGGATTGCCGACCACGTTGGCAGCGTAGGTAATTGAAGAATGGAAAATATAGTTCGACCCCCGGCCCCCCCTTGTTAGATGTAAGTGAATACTGATTTTGGAGACACAGTCGAATTATAAATGCCACACTTATAAAGAAAGAGATTTTGTGATAAGAATTTCTGATAAGGCCTGGCTCAATGGTGGACTCGTTTCCTAGACGGGAAAGTTTAAAAGTCGAGTTTCAGTGTCTAGAAATCTCCCATGGCCCATGAAAATCGACAATTCAATGATACTATCCCCCAGCGTATGTCCGGTGCTTTTTTGTATGTGAAAAAAAGTTTAAATTCGAAAACCCGCATGTTAGAGTGTCTAGCAAGTCAGTCATCACCTGTCTAAGAGGAAAAAAAATTAGCAATCCGCCTGCGGCGGATAGAGTAGTATGTGTCGTTGAATGTCCGGTGCTTCTTCTTATGTAAAAAGTGTAAAGTCGAAAACCGTGTTGGAGTGTCTAGCAGCAAGTCAAAATCGATTACCTAACTTTCAAGTTAGCCACCTAGGTAGGCAATCCGACGTCGTCGGATCGCAGACAATATGCTACAGCAAATCAAGTAGGCAATCCACCTACTGTGGATTGCAGACCCGATGTTGAGCGGCTATAAGTGAAAACCCTATCACATAACATACGAAATAATTTACGAAAAATACAAACTATCTACAATATAAATACAATTTACAAACAAATATAATATGTATTTATATAACTATATATAACAAAACATTTTGGGAAATGTGCAATTATAATTCCTAATAAAATAAATAACATATAGATACATAATATATTAACCAATAAAATACATAAAAACATGTAACTATAGTGTCGTATATATATTTATATGAAAAAAAAAAATGTGAAAAAAATGCAAAAACCTGCACGAAACCAAAATGAGCAATCCACCTATACAGCGGATAGAGTGGTATGAGCCGTCACATGTCCAGTGTTTTTCTTGTGTAAAAAGTGTAATCGATTAACTTTCAAGTGGCTACACAAAGTTAATCCGACTTCAAATACTTCCAGACAATGTGCAACAGCAAATCAGGTAGACAATCCACCTGCTGTGGATTGCAGACCCGACGGCGAACGGCTATAAGTGAAAACACTACCACACAACAGCTGAGACACGAATGAGCATAAAACACCTTTATAGCGATACGATTGAGCCAAATTTTCGGTGGATCAAAGGAAATCGGAATGTAAAAGAAAACCTACACGATTGAGCATAAAAAACTCTTCAACGTTGTCATTTTACATTTTAAGCTATATTATAATATTATACAAAAATATTTATTTAAATAACCATAATAATTCAAAATATAACATATCAAATATTCTTTCATAGAATCGCGGGCATTATGAGAAGCGTACCTATATCACCAGGTATGCAATCCACCTACGGTGGATTGCCGACCACGTTGGTAGCGTAGGTAACTGAAGAACGGAAAATATAGTTAGACCCCCGGGCCCCCCCGTGTTAGTTGTAAGTGAATACTGATTTTGTAGACACAGTCGAATTATATATGCCACACTTATATAGAAGGAGATTTTATGATAAGAATTTCTGATAAGGCCTGGCTCTATGGTGGTCTCGTTTGTAATTAAGGACCCTTTAAGTTTAAAATTCCAGTTTCAGTGCCTAGAAATCTGCCATGGCTCATGAAAATCGACAATTCAATGATACCATCCCCCAGCGTATTTTTATTTTTATTTTTGTATGTATAAAAAAAATTTTAATTCGAAAACCTGCATGTGAGTGTCTAGCAAGTCAGTCATCACCTGTCTAAGAGGAAAAAAAATTAGCAATCCGCCTGCGGCGGATAGAGTAGTATGTGTCGTTGAATGTCCGGTGCTTCTTCTTATGTAAAAAGTGTAAAGTCGAAAACCGTGTTGGAGTGTCTAGCAGCAAGTCAAAATCGATTACCTACCTAACTTTCAAGTTAGCCACTTAGGTAGGCAATCCGACTCTGTCGGATCGCAGACAATATGCAACAACAAATCAGGTAGACAATCCACCTGCGGTGGATTGCAGACCCGATGACGAACGGCTATAAGTGAAAACCCTATCACACAACATACGAAATAATTTAGGAAAAATACAAACAAATATAATATGTATTTATGTAATTATATATAACAATGAATATTTTGGGAACTGTGCAATTATAATTCCTAATAAAATAAATAACATATAGATACATAATATATTAACCAATGAAATACATAAAAACATATAACTGTAGTGTATAATATATATTTATATGAAAAAAAACGCGAAAAAAATTCGAAAAAAATGCAAAAACCTGCACGAAACCAAATGAGCAATCCACCTATATAGCGGATAGAGTGGTATGTGCCGTCTCGTGTCCAGTGCTCTTTTTTGTGTAAAATGTGTAATGTTTAAAACGGTGTTGAAGTGTCTAGCTAATCAGCCATCTCAAGTCAAAATCGATTAAATTTCAAGTTAGCCACCTAGGTAGGCAATCCGAATTAGTTGGATCGCAGTCAATGTGCAACAGCAAATCAGGTAGACAATCCACCTGCGGTGGATTGCTGACCCGATGACGAACGGCTATAAGTGAGAACACATCACACAACGGCTGAGACACAATTGAGCATAAAACAACATTTTTGCGATACGATTGAGCCAAATTGTCGGTGTATCAAAGGAAATCGGAATGTAAAAGAAAACCTACACGATTAAGCATAAAAAACTCTTCAACGTTGCCATTTTACATTTTAAGCTATATTATAATATTATACAAAAATATTTATTTAAATAATCATAATAATTCAAAATATAACATATCAAATATTCTTTCATAGTCCATGAAATAGTCACATTTCATAAATCTGTTTAATAATAATAATAATAATAATAATAATAATAATAATAGTAGTTATGAAAATAATAAAATCAAAACATGGAATGAATTAAAAACTGCATCGTTTATAAGTCAAGAATACTACAGAGCATGGGTGATCGAACACTGATATTATTTTTATAATAATTTTGGAATTGTATCTTAATTTATTATCTTATATTTTCTCCGAATTTTAAATGTTTAAAGCGTCGGAACTTTATTGCTCCGTAACTAATTTATTAATCGATAACATTGTCGATAAAGCTGGGCTCAGCTCACGGCTCGCATCTGATATCGAGATAATACGTGAAAATAATAAATTACAAAATTTCGACCACGTGAATATGGAAACATCGCATAAAATATTCTATGCTCAATTATTTTATGCTTAATCGTGTTTTACCGTACTCAACATACGAAATAATTTATGAAAAATACAAACTATATAATATACAAACAAATATAATATAATATAATATAATATAACAATGGACATTTTAAGGAATGTGCAATTATAATTCCTAATAAAATTAATAACTTATAGAATATAGATACACAATATATTAACCTAACCTGTAGTGTATAATATATAAATATATGTAATTAATATAAAAAAAACGTGAAAAAAATCGAAAAAAAAACGCAAAAAATTTCGAGATCATGGGCGGCCATGATATTCTAATGTACGGAGCAGACGCCGCCCGGAAGACCGTACGACGGATTCGAACTCGGACCTACCTAGCTTCCTACGTTTGGGGAACCTACGCCTAACCTACTACGCCACGATTTGTGATGCTATTCACGGTCAAAACTTCATTACTTAAGCTGTGACGCTGTGTATCAACGGAGCGACGTAATCCAATATATTCGATACACATCGATGTAATCGTATATAATTTGATGTATCTACACACTGTTTAAACTTTAATTGTAATTTATTCAATGATCTAACCGTTATTATTATGATTACATTATTATAATGTATGTTTGAATAATACATTTATTTAAATCAAACCGCAAAATTGTGTTTACGTTAAGCAAATATACCAACGTTATTAAGGACCAAATAATAATGCAATATTTATTGAATCAAAAACAAAATTGTGCACTTGTGCGTTGGAACGAATACCGACTTACATTTCGTGAACGCGAATTTTAAAGTGTACAAACCGAATTTGCGTACAAACCGCATATCCACGGGTTTTAAAAGAAATTAACTTAACAAATAGAGCACAGATGGAGATTGAAAAGACGAAACGAATCGAGGAAAAAAAAAAAGCAATAATAACGACCGACGCTGGCGAAAAACAGCGGAAAAAGCATTTGAAAACCAACCGACCGCCGCCGCCGCGTCGAAGGCACGCGATTGGACGCGCCAAGGAATCGCCGGGAACGGGTCGGGCGGACTGTAGAAACGGAGCGGTGTTAAATTTTTTACGCCACGGTTTCACTTGGCTGGCGTTTTCCGTTCCACGGGTGGCTTGCAGACAGCTGTTTTCCTTGTCATTTTATATATTAAGATTTTATATATTAAGACTAGCTCTAAGTGTAACTCGGGGCCCGTTGGACTCGCTGAAAGTGGATACCGATTTTGGAGACAATGTCGTTGGAATTATAAAAGTCACGACAGTAAAGTTGTAAGACGAAAACGTAGGATTTGTGATAAGGATTAGTGATATGGATTGGAGATAAGGCTTGACGTTTTTACGGTAATGTTTAAAAGTTAGAGCGTCTAGCAATCCGTCACAAACGTTGTAAATGGATAGGCTGGATACGATCATAGATATTAAAGAATGGATAGGCCATGGCTATATTAACAAAATAGAGGGTCATGGGACCGGGATGGGGAAGAGAGAAAGACTGTTTTTTATCATTGCTTCTCATTCTGACAGAGGTCTTATCATAAATTATATACAATAATTATACATATATCTATTTGTGATAAGACCTCTATAAGTCTATAACCTCAACAAATGTTCATGTTCGTTCCCGTAAATGGCCTATCCATTCTTTAATATCTATGGATACGATCTCCTGTGTTGTTAAAAAGTGTAGAGTCGATTGGTGTATTCGATTATCTAGCTATCAGTCATCAAATCACATAGATAGGCAATCGAATCGCAGACATAATGAGAAGCGTATATCACCAGGTATGCAATCCACCTACGGTGGATTGCCGACCACGTTGGTAGCGTAGGTAACTGAAGAACGGAAAATATAGTTAGACCCCCGGGCCCCCCGTGTTAGTTGTAAGTGAATACTGATTTTGTAGACACAGTCGAATTATATATGCCACACTTACATAGAAGGAGATTTTATGATAAGAATTTCTGATAAGGCCTGGCTTTATGGTGGTCTCGTTTGTAAGGCAGGAAAGTTTAAAATTCCAGTTTCAGTGCCTAGAAATCTGCCATGGCTCATGAAAATCGACAATTCAATGATACCATCCCCCAACGTATATCCGGTGCTTTTTTGAATGTATAAAAAAATTTTAATTCGAAAACCTACATGTTAGAGTGTCTAGCAAGTCAGTCATCACCTGTCTAAGAGGAAAAAAATTAGCAATCCGCCTGCGGCGGATAGAGTAGTATGTGTCGTTGCATGTCCGGTGCTTCTTCTTATGTAAAAAGTGTAAAGTCGAAAACCGTGTTGGAGTGTCTAGCAGCAAGTCAAAATCGATTACCTAACTTTCAAGTTAGCCACCTAGGTAGGCAATCCGACTTCGTCGGATCGCAGACAATATGCTACACCAAATCAAGTAGGCAATCCACCTACTGTGGATTGCAGACCCGATGTTGAGCGGCTATAAGTGAAAACCCTATCACATAACATATGAAATAATTTACGAAAAATACAAACTACCTACAATATAAATACAATTTACAAACAAATATAATATGTATTTATATAACTATACCTATATATAACAAAACATTTTGGGAAATGTGCAATTATAATTCCTAATAAAATAAATAACATATAGATACATAATATATTAACCAATAAAATACATAAAAACATGTAACTATAGTGT
>NC_042495.1:108954731-109025495 GCF_005508785.2 Acyrthosiphon pisum
CTTTGCTCGAGTTGAACGCGCGTTGACAGTTGTTTGAAAACGAATTAAATACGCACGTGTGTCTCGCTGCTAGAACATCCACTATGCCTTTATAGATACGTATGAGGTAGGCAAACTTGATGAAAAACAAAAGCGAAAATGATAAATTAACCGTTAAGCACGTGCAAAAATTAAAATAAACAAAACAACAATAGACCACGAGAATATTGCGCGCCATGTTTTTTTTTTTTTTTTTGAAGAAGCGCACCTAGGTAGTGTGATATTATAACAATAAATAATAATATTATGATTATCATAATGATATTTCTAGAGGCGCACACGATATCTAAATGGTTTGTGGTCCGTGGTTGTCTGCGTCATCAAACCGGGTATGTACCACCGACGAGTAATTAAAATTTGTATCATTAAAAAGAAAGGGGCCGGAGTGGCGCAGTGGTCACACAGTTGACTTACGACTCACACAGTCATCGGTTCGATTCATAGCAAAGTGCAAAAAATGTGTGTGATTCTACGCAGTCACCATTTTCCCGTGCTGTCGTCCGATTGCGTCATCCGGTTTCCAACTAGGTCCCACTCCACTGGGAGTGAAGACCGCACATGTCTCCTCTTGGAGAAGGGGGGTAGTATCATGCATATAGTGATATATACATAGATAAATAGATCACATGATCTCCCTACTACCCACTTGTGATAAGCATTGTCAAAGACCTTGAGGTCGTTACAATGAACAAATATAGAAAAAAAAAAAAAAAAAAATTAAAAAGAAAAACTGCCGTTCTACGCGGTGCGTTTTTTTCCTTCGATAACATGTCAAATTGTCGAGTCAAAGTGCCGAGCAAAAACAGTTGCTCTTTGTTTTGCACAAGCATGACACGTATATAATAATATTATAGTAGGTAGACGAGTATTTATTTAGATTTAAAATTGTTATCACAATATTATTTGGTTACGCAAAACACCTATGATGTCAACGGAAAGATCAATAATATTATGTTACCTATAATATACCTATTTATAATACGAATTTAATTTACAATATAAATTCAATGCGTGATTTCTTCATAAGTTAGGTGCCGTCTGATTTATCTCGTTTAGAACTACGTCGTTAGTGTAGTAGGGAAAGCAAAGAGAAGTCTTTGTTACAATATGAAAAAAATCTAGAAAATGACACTCATATGTGCACAGCGATCGTAGGTCACATCTATTGTTTTCCATTATTCCATTTCACAGTATCAAATTGGAAATTGGATCCGCACTCAAGGATATCATCAGTATGCAGTTATTGGGTTAAACAGATACACTATACGAAAAGGAACGCAAACGGGAATGACGATTTATTTATTTATTTATTTATACATTATACAGCGCATAAGTTATATAAGTAACTGAAACTGTTATTAAATTTAATATAATATATTAGCTCAAATATAATATGACATGATATTGCATTATATTTTATTGTTTTTCAAATATTTACCATAGAATATGGTTTTTTTTTACAGTAAATATAATTGATTTAGGGTAGTGATTGGACTGTGAGTAGTCTTCAAATAAGATGCCACCCAGTGACGTAATTTTTTTTTAATTTATCAAAATACATAAAAGATGAACAATGCTAAATTGTATGATTGTAATTATTATTTGTAAATGTGTAGATTATCCACGTATTTAAATACCGACATGTGTAAAGAAAACATTATTACTACCTAGTCGAGAGTAGCAGACCGTTTTTTATAGTCATTTACAGTGTTTGGACGATGATTTATTATTTACACCTTTTCATGAATGGGAATAGCGTATGATATTATAAAGTGAGGTTTTTTACATACCTGTGTAGTGTGTATGTATAATTTAAATGTTTCATGTCCAAAATCATATGGAAAACACGTTTTTTATTATGATTTAAATCTTATGTACCTACCTACCTTTGTATCAAAATAAATAAATATTTACAGTTTGTTGTATTGTGCTTGTTTCAATTTGGAATCTATAATGGAATAATAACAAAACTAAAATTTAGATTTCCAGAAAATTGGGTTTCCTAAGCAATGTTTTCTTTTTTTTTTTTTTAATTGGACGATGTATAAAATATAATTTTACATTTGTCTATTAAAATAAACTATTTTTGTGTTTTTATTGATACTACGTATACTACCCGTGATTAATATCATTATAAAACCAATTTAATGAAATATTGTGTTAAATAAATAATAGGTATTTTGTTTTATACAAGCAAAATACTTAAATACGTGTACGTCTCATAATAGGGAAATAGGGATAATATCTATTGATTAGTGAATTAGTAACACAATATATAAAATAATATGTACCTAGTAAAAGGTTTGTATTACTTGAACGCATTTTTTAAATATTAATTCCAGTGTTTAATAATAATTTATTCCTTTGATTTGTAA
Organism: Acyrthosiphon pisum; assembly: GCF_005508785.2. NCBI lineage: Eukaryota > Metazoa > Arthropoda > Insecta > Hemiptera > Aphididae > Acyrthosiphon > Acyrthosiphon pisum. The sequence continues at coordinate 108,957,146 of NC_042495.1, forward strand.
TCGCATTAAATCGTATATATTCCGATTGTTAATATTATGTATGATGAACTTGTACGAGACAGGTATTACAATAAGTGGCTCGCTGTTATTTGATATTATAAGAAGTGCACTCGACGCGTTAACGGTATAAAATCGGTTCGAGTGTCAAAGATTGTTCTTTTTTTTCGAAATCATATAACTATTCTATAATTCCTAATACACGCGTGCTATTAATAGTAGTTGGCGTAACTTTAGGGTTTTGGGAGTTTTTCGTCACCATTGAGCTCCCCTAAGAGCATTTCTTCACAATCTCTCGGTTTAGCTGCATTATGCGTTTAATTACCGATCTTTGCTAGCAGAAAGTCTGCTGCAGAACTACGGTTATTACACCAACGCCCCATGATTGCACATTGACAACGATGCACTTACAGGTATACACAAAAACTAAACACACTCTCTCTCACACACACAAATGTATATATTGACTTAAAGACGCACGTGGCACACGTTCATAAACGTTTCACGACGTCTTTCACGTGGAATTAGTCGCCGCCGACTCGAGTCACCCAAGTCGCTCATGAGACTTTTACACGCGTCGTGTACGCCTACCTACCTATTTACTCGTTCTCATAATCCCAGTTGACGTGGCAGAGGATTGTCAAATCAAATCGAATCTCTACACAAGAGTCGAGCACGCTGTCAGCTTTCAAGCACTTATATTTATAACGGTGCGGCAAAGTGTCCCGGTCGATTAACTGCATTTGCAGCTCTGTACGCAGCGTTCGCGAGCTTAAGAATTAAAATTGTGTATATGCGTATGATATAATATACTGTTACATATTATTTTATGCAAACGACTTTATTCTTGGAAACGACAAAGACATAATATGTAGTGAACTTTTGAGCGTCTGAATGACTTGCAGAGTCCTCAGACACAGTTTACTATATCAGTACCTATATAATTATAATGTCTAAAAATGCGTGTGTCCCGTTACACGTGCACATTATATCATATGGCAGTACGAAAATAATTATCCGGTTCAGAACATAAATAGGTAAAAAAGATTTTAGAATTGGTGCCCCTCCGACGTCGGATTCGATCACTGAGTATTTAGTAAAGTTTACGATATCAAACCGATCAATGCACGCAATATTGTAAGATTACGTCGACTGCATCTAAAGGGTACAATAGGGCGGCTACAATATTATACTAAATTATTGTTTATCCCGACTCGTGTGCGAAGTCTTCATCAAGATAAACGTAGTTAGGTAAGGTTCTTTTTTTTAGTGCATATACAAGTTTTTAAATTTGTTTATATATAAAAAAAAAAACAAGTGTATATACGTTACAATATTATACCAAATTAAAGTTTAATTCGTTAGAAGTTGATGATGAATGTATTTTTAATTTTGTGTACCTACCTTGTACCTTCGTCTGCTTTTTTCGTTTCCTTTTAGCGTATGATTGTTTGAAAATGTTTATTTTTTTTCTACACAAGGTATAACGCTCATGGTTATGAATGACGTCATTGCAAATACGCCGCATCGCTGCACCATAATACCGTGACTAAACTTTCAAAAGTCAAAATATTAAAGATAAATATAATTATTTTACATTTGTTACATTTATAAAATATTATCTTAATTTACGAGTTATGTAATCATTTAAAACCCTACCATAAAAATGTGCATCTATTGATTAAAAAACATTTAGTCCATTATGAAATAATACAGTTTTCAAAATATGTTTGAATTATTAATTCGAACGATTAATAGAAACTATTGTCAACGTATAAATGCTTGTCTTTCAAAAAAATAAGGCAATGTGTAAAGCAATGGTAAAAAAATATCAATGAAAAATATGGTTGATTTGCAAAACAAATTACAATCATTTTGTTTCTATTTAAAAAAAAATAAAATTACTGTTAAACATTTTAAAGAAATCAAAATGGCCAAAACACACAATATTATGTGAACTGCATGATGACTGATGATTGGTGACCTCCAGTAAATTTCTTGCGTTTTCGGTATTGTTTTCAAAATAATTAAAAATGATATTCAAATATACTTCAAATATGGAAAACAATTTAATAATTAAAAACTTCAACCATCTAAAACAAAACTATTAAAATAATATTAATATTACCTTACAATAAACAATAACAATAAACTACTATATGCTTATTAATTCATATAGATACTTATATTGTTTTAATATTAAACAATAATTATAAATAATATCAGTAGGGGTAAATCATAATAAGGTCATCCGTCATCATATAGGTGTATGAAATATTATTATAATATAATATTTTAATCATATCGGGAAAAACAACGACAACAAGAATAACATGATGAAATTGTAGTCAACAATCTCATCGCAGTTACGTAAGACTAAAACGAATATCTGGACAAATTTTAATGTCCATTAAATGCTATAAAAATAATAAATAAAAATTTGTTAGGCTGTTGCGGACTGTATATAATATTATAATATTGCTATTTTATTATTTCGTAACCCGTTTACTGTTTTAAGCACTTGAACAAAAATATGATAAATTATCATCATTACGAAATATCATATAATTTCCATTATTATAGGTATATACCTATATACTTACCCGCGGGTGTGGAAATATTTGCAGAAAATTAAACTGGGTACATAGCTGCAGCTCGCCCCAACACAAAGCGTTTAATATTATTATATTAAACACGTAATCACTATAACAACCTACACAGGTTGTATCTCGTGCAGACTACGTCTTGTGCGTATGTTTCGGAAAAGCGTTGAACCACAAAATAATAATCCATTAGAGCAGGGTTGTGATGTGTTTCTCATTGTGAAACTTGTTAAGAACCAGTCAATTCTCTGGGATTTACTTTTCGATTAACTGCAACTGTGTATATACTAGTATAATTAGTTAGAGGTTTGCCGAAAATTACCCCGAGGCGTTTTCTCGGCGCCGCTGGAGTGTGCTTGACTCCTGTCAAAAATAACATTATCCGCCTTGATTAATCTGTTAATCCCGCGAGAGGCGAGAATTGTTATTAAAAACTATGTGTGTAGGTATATACACACAACAAAAGAGGATCAAAATCTGTAAGCTCATAGGATAGGTACCTACCTATACGGTTTTTACGATGATCGCACGTACGAAACTCGAGAGAAAATCAATAAATGATGTACATGACACCTAATAATAATAATTCCTAGGTATTGTAATACGAACGCAAAATTTGACATGACGGGCGAAATAATGCATTGACGTAGGTCGTGTTAAACTCCGTTAATATTTGAGATAGTATTATTATACGTTATAACTAACCCGAGACGCCGATCACTTTATTTATTATATTATTGCGTTTGTAACATTAGATTCGGGGGCGTAATTCGCTGGTCACGAGGGGGTGTGAATTTGCATTCCACGGCTGTGGGCATTCTTTAAATAATATTTTACGGGCTAGGGACGCTTTTCTACAACAGCAAATAAAAACGTTTCGACGGTTTCAGACATTTTAGTAAATTTATAATTATTGTGATGACATTATAATTTCAAATGAATATTATAAAGTTTTAATTAATTTTTAAATTTCAATCCTCCTCGGCCGTGTCCCGAACACGAGTTCTTTGATATATTTATTCATTAGTTTAAATCTTCTCCATATCTATCGGTGCTAAATCGTTTTTGGATAAAAAATTATCGTAGTTTATCGTTATACTCCGGATAAAAAAATATGTGGTCAGTCGTCTAGTTGACAATATATTTAACAATTATATATTATACAATTTAAAACAATTGTATAATGATCAGTATTTAGTACTAGTATGACATAAAATCGTATGATTTACCAATATTATCTCTATATATAAAAATGAATGTATGTTTGTGTGTATGTGTGTGTGTGTCCATATTACCATGGCAACCAATTATATATTATTTTGAAATTTCCGTTGGAATGTTTTGTATATAAATGGTTGCCATGGTGATATGTAAAACATATTATTCATATAGAGTTGGCAATTTTAATGAGAATTGAAGTGAACGGGATCAGATATTTTTATGTATATAGATAGTTTAGACATCTGTGCAGAAGATATGCTAATTTAAGAAGGGAGAAGACCAACCCCGGGATGAGATGCTCCAACAGGGATTTTGAGATTTCCTATGGACGTTTTTGTTTATAAATGGTTGCCGTGGGTTTTGAAGCTATTATAAAAATAATTATTGGTTTAAAATTTGTTGTTATGGTAACCGTTATATTATAAAAAAAACAAATTATTCATATATCGTTGGTATTTTTAACGGGCAACGAAGTGCACGGGATCATATATATATAAAGATTAGACCTCTTTTCAGAAGATAGGTTAATTTAAAAAGGGAGAGGACCAACCCCGGGAGGTACTCAAACAAGAATGTTGTGATTTCCGATGGAAATTTTTGTTTATAAATTGTTGTCATGGGTTTGAAGCTATTATAATAATAATTATTGCTTGCCGAGAAACGAAGTGCACGGGATCAGCTTGTATATAATATAATACGAGTTGATAAAAATATTTATATTTTAAATACTTACTCAATATTAAAATTCAAAAAATGTCAAATTTTTTTTTTCAATTTTTGATTGATTAATAATCGAAGAATCACATTTGACTTTTTTTTTAAACAATAGTTATGCGCCAATGGCCTCTAAATAAAAAAAAAAGTGTGTGTGTTACCAGTACGCGCGCGGGAAGTTAAACTTCTTTTGAATGGTACACGTGAGTAATAATGGTCAATTTTTAAAATAATGATTTGATACTAGTTTTATATAGGTGAATCTATCAATTTTTTTATTTATATAATCGTCAAAAATGTTTGCTATTTATTGGCAAACATAAGCCTTTTAAGATTTCGGCGTGATCGATAGCCGGCGGAATCAATATGTAAAAAAGTTCGGCGGAGTTGATACGCGGCGCAATCGATAGATTTTTTACAGGTAAAAAGGTAATTTCGGCGCAATCGATATACGCCCATTTTGTACATTCCACTGCACTCACGTGTGCGCATCACAATGTCACGCTAAAAGACCTCCCGGTGTGCATTACACACAATTATATGATATCATTATAATATGTATCATGGTACACGGACGTCGTAAAAAACGTAATCGTACGCGGAAGACGCGCACCGGCAACGCGCTAACTTACATTTGGCGCGTGCGGGTCTAGCCTGCGCAGAATACGGTTTATGGTATTTATTATGCCAAACTTTTTTACATATACCTCGCCACGACTATGACACAATAATAGTAAAATAATATTATTGTTTTCGTTTCATTCACGTTTAATAGGTTTTTTTTTTCGTCCACTTATCATTTAGGTAATGTCGCCTGCCCATATTATCATCATTACTCATTAGCAACGGGACGACGTGCGTGTGCGCGATACGGGACACATCACACTTGTTTGAATAGGTTGACCGTCACGGTCGCCACTGTTACGTAGGTACACAAATTCATTATCATACCAGCTCAGGTGATAGGCGATTCGAATATAGAGCTCTAACCAGACGACCTCCGCGCGTGTTACCGCGGTAGCAGTGAAATGTTTCACATCTCATAATCTAATCACAATAATAATAATATTACAGTCGCAAACCGTGGCACACGACGTCATAGTACGCGGATGCAGGCGTTGGGCACAATATAATATTATTATGGACCGAACAAAACGGTTGCGTGCTCGTTTTGGTTCGCTGTAACACTACGACTACCTGTCGATATACATACCTAATATTATGTACATATGCATAATGTTGTATTACGTTACGGAGAGCAACAACTCGAGAAGGTTATTAATATCGTGAACACATACACATTATTATTATTATTATTATGACTTTTAATAATTAACGGACTAAAAATTATATATCTACATCGGCTATGATAAAGGAGGAGGAGGTAATAATATGTATATTACCTATTTATTTTCGTACTGCTATTACCTGCTAAAATTATTTAAGTGTAATGATCTTATTATATTATTACTATGCAGATCTTGAACCGCGATGACGTGTCTCGGAGGTGTGGAAAAATTTGAATTTTTTTTTTTAGTTTTCAAGCAAATTGACGGTTGTTATAATATTTTCACGAGTATATTTTTATAATACTATTCGGCAGCAACACGACGACGACGACGACTACGACATTGATGCATTAGCTGCGGTTTTAATTTTATCCCAGGAGGTTCCTATTCACGATTTTATATTATTGTTCGTATCTAAATTACGATCCATCATTTGAATATTTTTGCGAATTCCGACCAGTGAAAAGAAATTGTTGAACGTTACACTTTTTTTTAAGATTTAGTTTTTTTTCCACATAGAAATATATTCACAAAACAGCACATTGATTTCGTCTATCAATAACCTGAAACGACCCGGTCAAACAATATTATAATAATATATATAATATTTATGACATGCAGTTTTTTTCTAAAATTATGGATTGGCTATGTTACACATATATTGGGCGGTCTTTTTTGTGGGATTTATGTGAATTTTGGCGCGAAAGCCGAACACCCGTAGAGAAATTTAATGTAGTAAAATATAAGTTACAAATATTTACCGATTTAATACAAACACTTTAAACAAATCATTGAATGAAAAACCGTAAGATATAAACAATAATAATTCCATTAAAATATGGTAAATTTGTTTGACTTAATAATATTTTATGGATAGTAATTACTTCTATATGTGTCCATAATTTAATGATCGTACAAGCAGTTCAGCAATAAAATAATTTAGTCGTAACCATCGCAGGGTAGCCAAACCTGTCATTTTTTGAAGACCCGACCATTGTTGACAGCAAATTTACAAATATTTAGTATATATTTTTATATTTTTATATTTTTATTATTTTTAACCGTACCTACGAAATACGAAAGCATTTTGAATAGTATAGTTGTAACTTGCGAATATATACTATATATTGTATAAGTACAAGCCACTGTTTTATAAGATATTTTCTTTGACTAAACAAAAACAACAAACCAACAACAATACCATCTCAAAACGATATTATGTATTCCGCAAAAACGAATTTTGACGACGTCTACTGCAGCTGTAGTGGCAGCACGCCACTATTATACTGGCTGGGTAGCAGCAGCGAGCAAAATACAATATGGATGGAAGGGAAATCTTTTTTTTCGTCTGACCTAATCATACTTTAATCATCGTACAGCTTGTTCAGCAATAAAATAATTTAGTCGTGACCATCGCAGGGTAGCCAAAGCTGTCAAGTTTGAAGACCCGACAATTGTCGACAGCTAATTTACAAATATTTGGTATATATTTTTTTTATATGAATATTATTTTTAACTTTACCTACAAAATACGAAATCATGTTCAGTAGTAGGTACTAGGTAGGTATAGTTTCAACTTGCGAATATATTATACTATGTCCCGTTGAACACCATTATGTTTTTCACAAAATATGGCTAACCGTCATGAGACCCAATTCGAGTCTCAACAAATTACCAAAAGTTGGTTTTTGAGACCCATTGTTTTTGTGTCTCACTAAAATAATTTTTAGCCAATACCCCTTTCTGGGTCTCAATAATCAGTATTTTCTCGTCCGATTTAAAACCTACTGCAGTGTTGCCACTTTCAGCAGGTGTTACAAGTTTGCAAATGTGATAATTCGTTTTTTTTTTAATCAATATATTTTGTTTAAATTTTCAAAACTGCATTTTAGTAAGCCCATAAAAAAAACCGTGACCCCAAAGTTTGGTGAGACCCAATTTTGAATTTCATTGCGCTCAACGTAATATTATATTATATAAGTACATTATACGACATTGCTTTATACGATATTTTCTTTGACTAGGTAAACAAAAACAACAATCCAACAACAATGCCATCTCTCTTCTCATAATATCACCCGTACATTACCAAACCGATTGAACCGTCGTGTCGCTTCGCTCAGAACGATATTATGGAGGTAAAAACGAATTTTTACGACGTCGAATGCAGCTGTAGTGGCAGCACGCCACTACGATAATATTTGGCTGGGTAGCAGCAGCGAGCAAAATGCAATATGGGCGGAAGGGAAATCTTTTTTTGTTCGTCTGTATATACAATGTATGTAGTTAGGTTATATCGTGTACCTACGTTATATTACATCTAGATAAGTACACACGCGCGCATATAATATACGAAGGGCACTGGCGGGTTTTGTTTATTTTTTCCGACTCGCAGCGACATTCGTACGGGTAAAAACCGGCAACAAAAAAATACCACTTGTGTGTATATATGTATATAATATATATTATAATATCATAGTTATTATATATCGACTCTACGAACTCGCGTGTACAATATAATATATCGCACGCGGTGTACACGACGTATATTGCTATAATAATATAATCACGATTCATAGTATTACACGAGATGCAGGTACCTATCTATCTATACCGAGTATATGGTATGTGTGCAGCAGCGGTGGTGGTAATAAGGTCGGCGGGGGCTGCGGACGACCCGCACTGGGGTGTTATTACGTCACTGCCGCTGATGGTGCTATACAACAACACTACACTTTATAATATGTATATGTGTACACCACTACGCCCACCCACGTCCGCGTACCCACAACGCACATGTAGATAATAGACGCCATATTATCATGGGTATGCAGTACCTCTAAACAGTGTAATGTACGTCGATGCTTCAATAATGATATAGTAATAATATGTGGCAATAACAATAATTATTGTCGGTTTTCGATTCGGCGAGAATATCATAATGCTTACGCACGTACACACGCATACCTAGGTAACAAATCGTACGACGTGAGTTGTAATACCATTACGGCGATCGTGCCGCGAGATTAAACTGCCGAGCATACCGCGACCGCGGTATGCTCGCCGCCGCCGAGTGCGCTATAAGACGACGACGCATTCTTCGCGCGAACTCTAAAGTCACGTGATGATTACCGCCGCTATACATTGTTGTAGGCGGTATACCTATAATAATATATAGACACTCTGTAGACATTAAATTGCAGTCGGCTGTATGGTTTGCGCGCCCGTCTGTGCGGCATAATATGTCTGCGTCCTCTTACCGCGCGGGAACGCACCGTAACGATATCAAATTTCAACCCTTTCCCTAGCAATATGCTGTCACGGGGAGGCGCGAAAAAAAATTCTCTCCGTCATATTATACACTTTGCTGCTGCACGAAGACGTGCCTGTGTGCAGTGTGTCACTCCTCTTAGGTTAAGGACCGGCGGAAGTGTGTCCTGTCAGCAGATTTGCGTGTTTTTGGGCCTCTGCAGGATATCGGAAAATATAATATTATTATATCACACCATAGAACATTGATAATGTTCTATGGTCTATGATCTTACATAGGTATATACTGTTACCGCAGTGGCGATCGTACGCTATCGGTTCGGATTTTATCAGCCACTGTAATATCATAATATGGTAAACAATTAGGTATTGGCACTGTTGCAGTGGCGTAATATACCCACGCGCGGTGGGTTGGATGTGCGAAGGGTGGAAGCACTCGTTTAAAATTCGTGATGCATATCATATTATCCATGCGCTAAACATTAAATATATACTCGGTGATGCCGATGGTGGTGGCGGTGGTGGTGGCCGTGTGGTTGTGGACGATGTCACTGTCGTCTGGGTCAAACGTCACTCCCCAAATCCGCAGAGCACTCGCTAATCACTCAGTATATAGGTACTTACCAGCTGTATAAACTTTTACTCCGATTAGGATTTTGACAAAAATCAGAGCAAGTTATTCTCTATTTTGACGTCTTTCGAGTCATATTATTTTGAACGTCAGTAAAATCGATGAGTAATAAAATATTATCTATCACGTATTCACGTTATGGTCGTATTATGTTCATGCGATAACTTGAGCTGCAGTCGAATAATACATTGCCATGTTGAAACTCGAACATTTATTTTTCTAATAATAATATTACGAGTATATGACCTATATAATTTTTTTCCTCCCAGAAAATTTTCCGTTTGAGGCATTTGCCCCATTCGCTCCTCCTCTATATGCGCCACTGTTCATAGGTAGGTACTATCGTTGCACGACCGACATTTCTTCAGCTTGTTCGTCGTTGTGTTTCACTCCGCACAAAACAATCGAGATGTACCATACGAACTTAATTTTTTTTTTACAGTAATTTTTTGATAAGCCTATATGTTTGTGAAAAAAATGTGTAAAATTTTGGAGTTTTCTTTGCCAAGTGCTTGTTGCATCGTTGTGATGGGTTTCCGAGAATTTGTCTAAAACTGTTGAATTTGGGGCATTCTAGTGTGATGTGTTTGATCGTCAGTTCTTTGTCACAGAGTTCACAGGTCTTTTTTAGTTATGAGGTGCAAGTGTGTTAGACGGGAGTGACCAATCCGAGTCCTCGTGATAACTACTTTTTCGTGCCTGGATGAGGGTGAGAAGATTTTTCACGGATTGATGTTTTGATTTCTTTAAGGATATTCAACAAATGTAGAAATTAAATAGTGAGCGAGACGTACCGATAAAAAGTCCACGTCCAAAACTTTGGATTTTCTTCGTATCGGAATATTATAATAATAATATTGTTTTTGTTGTTATACGTCGTCTCTACCATTAAAATCGTCACAACAACGCTTCTCCACTCGATGATCGACAACCCGGAGCTACATAATATACAGACGGAATGTTAAAAGCGATCGTATCGCGACCACGCCCGAACGCCCCCGCGCGCGAGCGATACGAAACGTTTTCGAAAAATGTGGCCGCAGTATACGACGACGACGATTTAAGTTATTTAACACAATATAAAATATATATATTTTTTATAGGCGTAGGTACCTACGACGATAATTTATTGACATACACTCTTTCAGTGAGGCACAGGTGTCTGCACGTGTCCCGAGTATATAGGTACCGTAGTAGGTACTACTATATATACTATTATTGTCGTAGCTATTATTACCATAATAATATATTATAATAATATTATATCGTTCGGCGCTTACACTACACAACAATGCACTTTGCATGGGATTTCGCACCGGTCTTTTATATTAATATTATTTTTCTTTCCTAACCGCTATTATGCGTACCGCCCTCGCTTTTTTCACGTCGTCTCCTAAACGTTTCACTCGGCCGATCGCAAAACGCGTCCCGACGACGACGGTCCTGCGACATGGGTGTATCTGGACCTGTATAATAATATAATAATAATATTATTATATAGATACGCCTCCGCCGGATGCAACACCGCGGGACCCGAAAATCTAAATAATTATAATTATTATTATTATGATTATTGTATACCACCACTCAGCGGAGCATTGGGAAAAGTCATTTTTCATGAGCCGATTTACATATATATTGCTCGTACCCGTGTACACACTATAATGTGGGGAGGCTGATATAATAATAATATTATATTGTTATGTGCGCCTTTATTGTATATTTTGTGTGTGTGTGTGCAACGCGAAACGATAGGTATACATATTATAATCATTCTCGCAGGGCCGTTGTGCTTACAGATATCATTATAATATGTATAATATTATTATTATTATTGTAGGACTATACGTGCCGGTTTATCGGAGTCGATTAGAAGTGGAGTACAATGATGTAGGCGCGTGTACAATACACAGATCGTGCCTGATGGATTTTATTCAAAACATAATATATATATTATTATTTATTATAATATATTACTTAAATCATCGTGTTTACGTCGTACAATACATAATATATACACACCTATAGGTCCACATAGCAATATTACGTTCGATGTAAAAACGCATAGTGTACTGCTGCGATGTAGGTATGTCTCTCGTATTTAAATGAGATTCGATTTACACGAGATATTAGTGTCGAACGGCTGAACGCGTAAAATGTACCATTTTATTTTATAATATTTTCAAACGCAACAATTATTATTGTTATAACATTTTTTTTTTTTTTTTGCTTGTACAGCTCTGCAACACGATAAACACGTCTTATAATATTATTGTCCTCTTGGGCGGTGATGGCGTTTTTTAATGTGCATGCTTGTGTGCGTATTTTTTTCTCTCTCTCTCTCTTCAGAGGCACTGCATTATTCCTCTCGAATAGAATTATAGAAACTGATTTCCTAATAAAATATATTTGCATTAGTAGTTGTTAGATCAGAAAAGTGAATATGAGTGAGATTATGAAATAAATATAGGCCATAAATGAACCATTGACGTTTATGCCCCCCACCCCCCCCCCACAAAAGGCCCCAAGAGGAAATGTGTAGGCTATGATGTATACGCTTAGCGTTATTAAACCGGGATTTTAGAAACACGACGATAAGAAAAAACTTTATTCTTGCTGTTATATACTTATATGGTCAATCGATTAATAAGACAGGAACACGCTAAATAAAAACCATAAAATAGTCATAGAACAACATTTTTTTAAAATATGTGTTTTAATGTTTCCGACTTTTTCGTTCGTGAAATGTTCTGTTCATAATTTTTTCGTATTATACGGTACTTAAATATTATACGCCCTTATTTCGTAATAATTATCGTCCATTATAGAAGTGTACTGATAATATATGCATGTTCCTAATTACATATATTTACTTATGTTATATAACATAGGTTTTGTATATATGTACAATAATTAAAAACATAGCAGTAGCATGCCATATTATTTCAGAATTATGCAAATTATTAAAATTGCAATTATACATATTCGTGTTGTACAGGTATATACCAAGTATGGATTATAAATGATAATCATATTTCAACAAGTTTATTATCTTTAATATATAATAGATATATCTTAGACTATACCGTCTATAATAACCGTACAAAACATTGTTCAAAGATATTTTGTTTAGTGGCGAACTACATAGTATTCTTATAAATGTTTATTATTTCAGTTTTATTTTTGCATAAATGTATATATTTTTATGAGGTATGTAATAAATAATAATATATATCATGTTGAGCTGCTCGAAATAAAGCGTACAATAAAATCAAAAATAAATATGCATTTAATCCGAACGACATAACACATATCTATATCATAGGTACCTACCAATAAAATAAAAACCGGATAAAATCAGACAATCACTTATGAGTAGCTAGTTAGGAAGGTGTTATAAAAATAATGAAAGTGAAGGTTCTCAATGTAAACATAATATAATGTAATATATTATGCTTGCATACAATAATTGGTCAGCGGTATGAAATGTAAAGGTGTACAACAGTTTTTTACACACAACGATTTATATCGGTTTATCAATTTGTAAATGTAATTGCGAAGGACTATCTAAAAACGCATTATCGGAATTTTGCAGTCTTAAGGGTACACAGACGTTAATAATACTGTTAAACCGAACGTATTAATTTGTTCAAGCACTACCTATTTAATATAGCAAATAATAATATAATATTCTAAGGACACGTTTCGATTATAATTAATGTGTAGGTACACTTTCAAGTATTTGTGTTCAGATCGCGTAAAGAACACGTTTAATAATAGAACCGGCTTCTTTGATTTTTCTCCATATATAGGTACCACATTATATGAAAAATGAAAATTCTATTAAAGTTTAAAGAAATGTCTCCAGGAAAGTATAGCTCTATTTTCGATGCACAGGAACACATACGTTTTCTGAGTTCTAAAAAAAGATAATAAAAATATTTTCTATTCTCAAATACTTATACCAACGAAGAATACAAATAATTGAGGGTTTTTTTCATTAATATAATATCAATAAAAACTACTGTTTATTAATTATAATTTTAAATGTCCATACATTTGTTTTAACTCTTTAGTTATAACAGTACTAATATAATATTGTGTTCTTGTTCGTTGTAGGTATTAAGTATAAATTTCTTCCATCAACTTTTCAAACAGCGATTACTGGATTAGGAGAGTATATATGTATATTTTATATTGTAGCCAATCTATTTGAATCGTATTATAGCACTGAAAAGTACTTCTTTAAACGTACCATGATGTTCAAAACAAATATTCAATTTCATATGTCGTTATGGCTTCTCGCACTCTTGCTATTGTTGTAAGTGCCAACTAGATGGTAATTTTGGTAATTTAATTGGCACAGTCAAATTGTTTTGAAGTTTGAATCACGAAGCGATAAGTTTTGAATGGTTTGCGATGCGAAGCGTTTTGATTGCTGTGGTGGGTGGGCGTGGGGTTCAATAGTCGATATAGTAAAAATACTAAAATTCACACAAAATGTGACGGCGACGAACTTTTCAGTTTTTGTGGTAACATTTTTCAAAAATAATTTTGAAAGTTTATTCACTTCATTAGACGGCAATTTACAGTTTTAAAATAATAATATGGGAACATGAAAATGTTTTTGTCATCTATTGTGATCAATTACCAACTGAACTCTGATTGAAGTTTAAAAAATGTACTTATAATTTGAACTCTTTTATGTATAAATTAAATTCGTCAATAATTTTGATCTTGTGCAGGGTTGAAATTGACAATTTATCTATAGGTAGGTATATACTGTTTAATAAGATATAATATTATCTCTACTGAAGACTAATTGCTTTATTAGATAAAACCTTTATATATTTTATTACATTTTTCTGAACTATATGTGGTGTGTATATTAATATAATATACATAATTATTTAAAAAAACGTAATATAATATCATATTTTATAATATTTTATATTAAAATAAAAGGTGGGCAAGTCGGTACCACTCTACTTTATGGTAAGTTTCGTGTGAGTCACTGTAATAGATGTGTTAAATTTGAATTCAATGATCATTATATCCATATGAAAAACGATTTTGAGAAAAACAGTGTAAAATTTCCGATTATAGTATTATAATGGGTATAAGTTGAATATTAATTTTTGGAAAAAAACATTTCATTTTCATACCTACCTACTATTCTAAAATTATCAGTAATTATCGGTTACATTATTAACTGCAACTTACGAGACACCTTGTATTAAACTTCCATGCCTTATAGCTATTTGAATACAACATTTTATACAAAAAATTTGTAAATTTTCGTGGTTTTTACGAATTTTGTCAAAATTTGAACTTCAAATGTTTATAAAAAAATCACACTTATGTATCTTCAATATTTTTAAATATATTTAATAAAAACTAATGAGGAACTTTGTGTTAAACGTTTGAGGTTTTTGATTGAACGAATAAATTTGTATGCACATTTATAGAAAAAAAATTTAAATAAACCGAAAACGGGTTTTACTTCATGGTAACATTAGTTACCACTAAGTGGTACTTACTAACAATTATTTTGATAAAAATATTAAAGTTATAACAAGTTTTCGTCTTTTTTTCCCCCGATCGTTTTAAAAGTACTGAGAATTTTCAGTTTTTACCTAATAAAAGTAAGTACCATTAAAAGATCCAAATCGATTCCAAAAACATCCATCAAAGTTGATGTTCACAGCATTTTTTTTTTACTAGAAAAAGTGTTTCCAGATACTAACAAAAATAAAGCAGACATCATCATCGTAAAATAAATTACATACATCGCTACTCTATACAATTATTACTTGCCTAGTTAAAAGTTCTATGTTTGCGTTTAATTTCAATTCTGTGATATAATGTCTTTTAAACTTTAGTTTTACAATTTACAATTCGCATACCTACCTTTGTTTAGTTTTAAATCTATTTCGGACGTTCATTTAATATTTCTTCAAAAAAAAAAAAGAACATTAAAAACAATGTTTAATGCGAGGAAGTTTTCAAATGCTATTACAATAAAGTGCCTAATGCGTTTCGTGCACAGAAATAATAGTGTACAATATACTTACTACACTGCGTATGAATAGACAATAGTGCACGGTTCTTATTCACAGTCGATTTGACTAATAATTCTGCATCAATAATTATAACAATAATAATAATAACAATAATATTTTATTGTTATAAGTGAGTATAATTACAAGTACGACTATACAGCTTAACCAGATAATAATAAACACAATAATATAATTAGGTGCCTATGTACAAATACGCACATTTAAGTATTATATTGTTACGATACCTAATACTATTGCGAAAGAGAATAGAATACGATTTCTAGTATAGTTATAATACTGTTTACATACTCGATTGCTACAACTTTGAATATACGTGTTTCAAATATAAAATGTAAAAAAAAATTATCGATACGTGGTAAAAAGTCACGAAAACTTTCTAATCAAAGCTCGATGGACATAATTTAATAAGAGCGTATATTTTTACTGAAAACTAATGAATCATTTAAATCGTTACTATCGACTATCGACTTACTGTTGTAACGATCTATTGTATACGTACATAATTCTAAGCATCCAGAATATTGTTTTTATTTTTCTGAAACTAAAAACAAGATTCAGCGAGGAATATCAAATTCTTGGACAATGTTTTATTTTTAAAAGCACTGCATCCGAAATTAAAATACATTTCTCGGAGATAGTCAGCTTCATACATTTTCTGTTTTCTGTAACATTTTAGTAAGTAACGCGTTCAAAATGATTGTGCACCGTAGTTACCTCAGACGTAAGGCTGAATTGATCAAACAAATTCATGAGACTTGTTGGTTTTATATTTTGATACGAAGTAAATTTACCAAATGTATTTTATCCAAGTTGTCGAAAATTTGTCAACCATCGAGCTAGTATTAAATATATCGATTCTAAACCGTCAATATAACGTGCACGTTGTACCTAAGTTGGAGATATTTATATTTTAAAGTTGAGATTTATTTCTAAATAAGGTATTACGCGTGTTTAGGTCTCTGCCCCGCGATTACGCGCGTGAAGAGTGCCTTTTGAAAATGAACAAAAATCGAAAAACCCCTCCCGTACTATATCATAATATTATATTATTATCATTATAGTTACGTTATAATATTATTATCCGAATCGGACGAGACTGATCGGCGCGGCTGCAGCGAGCAGTACGCGGGTGTGTGCACCTACTCGATACGTATGAAATCCGGTCTGGTCGTCAACAGGTGACCACCAATGTAAAGGGTGATCGGACGACGATAGTGGGCTGGTCGGGCGCAAAAGGGCAGGGTCGCGAGTCGGCCGACAATATATCGTATCATTGTCCTCAAAGCCACGCCGTGTCCCCGGGGCGACTTCCGCGTGACCGACGCCTATAATAATAATAATGATTATTATATTATTCCTATGCCATGCCATAGGTACCGCCACCGCAGCGCGCGACTAAGGTCAAAACGATTTTTTGTTCGTCCAGAAATCGTGTATAAATACCCATGCGGTGCCCAACCGATCAACACAGCATTGTCGATCGACAGTCCTAGTACTTCAGACTACGGTCTTTCGATTACGATTTAGTGCGTTTATCTGAGTCTTAGTGGTCTCGTGTTTCACGTTTCTAGAAGACAACGAAGTCGTTCAACACACCAAGAAAAATGAATTCCGGTCTATTCGTAAGTGTAAAACGTTGTTATATTATTATTATTATTACCGTTGTACGCCTTTGACGCACCATATATATATACTATTTATAACTCTCGGAGAACGGACTGACGGGCTTTTCGGGTTTGTGAGAATGAAAAACTGGCGCAAATCGTTTTTCTTCAGAGACAAACCCATACATTTTCCAGCGGGCATCCACCGTCATTAATCGTTAACGGGAGTATTACAAACATATATGTCTATATTCACTACCACTTTATGACGTGTTAATCGAACAATATTTCATATTTCTATTTTACTATAGTTTGCTATCGTATAAAATATATTATTGTATAAGTAGCGTTCAGCGTAGGTTCATATTAATACGTCCAATGATGTCTCGAACTCAATCGGAATCCCTTCGAAATAACTACCGCATCGCATTAAGTAATGATCGAACTCTTTTTTTGTTGCCTTTGAATTTTGACATCGTAACGGGTATACTGTACAATATAACCTCAGCCAGCTATTACTGCAGCCACGGCGATTCGCCATGAATTACACACTACGCACCTACCACCAAATTATGATTTTATTTGGAGGGCGAGTACAAGTGCCCCCCCCCCCCCGCTGTCGGAAATTCGCACCTTTCGAGAGATGCGTTTACCGTATTCGCGAGCATACGACTGCAACCGTCTACACGTCATAACTGTCATTTTTTATTGTTATGCATATTTAATTCGAGTACGGTCCTGCGACAAGACCCACAGTCGAGCACCCACCTCGTGCTGCGGCGAGGGGTGTTTTTCGATTACGTCCCCGCGTACATAATATTACGAGCGCGGCTGCTGTGGAAATAATAATTAATCCCTCAGTCGAAAATCGGCTTAAAAATCGCCTGGGCCGCTAAGCACCGCCATTATTCTTTGAAATTGCTTGTGGCGTCTGTCCGTCAAATGTTTGCTTATAATTTAAACGGGGTCGGCATTTCCATCGTCGCGGCCTGAAGAGCGTGTGCGGTTTATCATCAATAAAGTTCAAGAAGTTGCATTGCGCACACACTGCACCGCTGCACTCGTGTGTGTGTGTGTGTGTGTGTGCTCTTGTAAGCTCGGCCTCGAATCGTTTTAAACGCCGCCGGCGATTCGTGAACGTTTCTGCATTATAATATGTAAAATCTGGTAGTAATATATTATAGGCACATACATTATAATGTATAGAAAATACAAAACGCTGGACATTTTCATCTCGGACGTGTTTTCCGCCGGAAAAAAAAGCCACGGGTTAGCAATCTCCCGCACACAACCTAACTAAAGATCGCGAGCGTTTTTCAGCCACACGACGCACACGACGGCCCCTCGTAAGTGCTTAGAGATATAGGCTGTATGCAGGCTCGTACGAGCGTACGTCATCGAGGGTGTACAACAAGCCATGATGATAGTATCATAATGTAATATTATTATAATACTGTCCGTTCATATACAGCGTGTCCCTCGCAGGGTCGTTTATCAAACGAGTGCGAGAAAATAGAAAAACACTCTCGTGCCCCTCGGCCCCTGGCACCCCCTCTTAGTCGTTTATCAATTCGACGCGTAACATTTATGTTTATGCATTTGTTATCACGCTCGGAAATATTATTATAATATGCACATGTGTATTACTCCGCGTGCTAATAAAAACAAAACAAATTTTAAACTTCGAACTTAATCTCAAACCAACAGCCCGGGTCATAAACGATGGCGGAATACATGTGATAGGTGTTTAACTTATAATATTTCGTCAAGCCATTACAAAACGACTAATTTTTTAAAAACCTTTTCGGATAAACCAAAATACCTTTGAATACAAATGTCGCTGACACTAAAAATTACGTTTCTGATTTCGTGTGTTTTTATTTTTGCAGTTATTCGCAGCAGCGGTCGTGGCGGTCGTCAGTGGAAGCGCCGTGTACCCAGTTCCAGTGCACCACGCACCGGCCACCACCCAATACCACTCCCAAGACGAATTAGGCCAGTACGCGTACGGTTACTCCGGTGGCCCGTCGTCCAAGCACGAACAGCGCACCGCGGACGGCGTGACCAGCGGCGGTTACTCGTACGTTGACGCCAACGGCCTGGTCCAGTCTCTGGCCTACGTGTCCGACCCGGTCAACGGTTTCCGCGTGAGCGGCACCAATCTGCCCGCAGACTCCAACACCGCCCACCACGCCGCTTTGCCGGTCGTCCACCAAGCCGCAGTGCCATCACCATACTACTTGGCCGCCGCCGCTCCAGCACCACTCTTGGCCGCCGCCCCGGCACCACTCCCAGTCGCCACTTCCTACTCCAGCGTCGTGCACCACGCAGCCGCCGAGCCGATCGTCGTCAAGAGCCCGTCGTACTACGTGCCCGCCGCTCACCCACTGATCAAGCTCGCCAAGCCCCTCACCCCAGCCAGCACTTCCAACGTCCACTACCCAGAGCACGCCGTCCTCCTGGCCGCCCGTAAGAAGCGTAGCGCTGGACTCTACCCTGCCTTGGCTTCCGGTTACTCCGCTGCCCCAGCTCACATCGTCACCGTCAAGCACACCGAATTCGCCGCCCCACCAGCGCCAATCGTCCACCACTTGGCCGCCCCATCCCCGTACTACCTGGCCGCCGCCCCAGCACTCGCTCCAGTCGCCACCTCTTACACCAGCGTAACCCGACACCACGAACCAGCAGTTGCTCCAGTGGTCGCTTACGCCGCCCCAGCCCCACACGCCGTGTACGCCGCACCTGCCCCACACGCAGTCTACGCCGCACCAGCACTTGCCCCAACCGTCTACGCCGCACCGGCACTCGCCCCGACCGTAGCAGTAGCCCCGGTCAAGAGCCAGTTCCACGCTCAAGACGAACACGGTCAATACACTTACGGTTACACCGACGGTTCATCCGCCAAGACTGAGACCCGTTACGCCGACGGCGAGACCAAAGGAACCTACTCGTACGTGGACCCACACGGTGAAGTCCAGGCTGTCCATTACTCCGCCGGCGCTGAAGGTTTCAAAGCCGCAGGAACCAACATTCCCGTCCACCACGTCTAATGATCTGCAAATGCTGCCTGCCCCCTCACTGATTGAGTAACATATTGTATACTCTATTGCATAGTCTTCCCTTCTTTTTCTATACATTTAAATATATAAATAATAAACATTCTTTATCGACTTCTTGTACTTATTATACCTTCCATCGACTATTATAATAGGTTATAATATACATTATATTATCGTGGATATTAGTTAATTATATTGGTCTACACAAACACGTTATGGACACACATGGGTGGATAGGTCCACCGGGAAATCGGGATTTTCCTGTAGGCCCTCGTCTGTGTTGTATGTTGAGCCCCCCCCCCCCCCGATTTAAACCCCGGTACCAAATTGGACAAATATGCGAGGCCCTAACAAATATTTCCCGGTAAGCCAAAAATCGCCTATCCGCCCATGTGGACACATTACATGAGCAACGTTATCGGGTAATAGTTAAGATGTTGTGTAAACATATTATATAAGGCCGTGTTATGCATTGACATTTCACATCATAATATTTTGTTTTCGTTATCTCGTCTTTATAAGTGTGGTCATAGAATTACAATTATTATCAGCAAAATCTAGAACTAATAGTGAACGGGTAGTGTATCTATATTTTTCTATAATACCTCAACGCTAGGTATAAGAATTTTTTTTTACTAGATATAATATGCTCTATTAAGCTCTTATCACACGATAATAGTCTTGAAACTAAATGATTATATCTAGCCTACCTACTAGCTAGCTAGCTTATAACATCGTATTTAAAATAGTGTTTAGATAATAGTATCTGAACCATGGTTATCTATTCAAGTTGGGAAACTGCCTATCTAACCCCACTGAAACAGGGGCGTCATTGGGGGGGGGGGGGGGGTGCAGGGTGTACATTTGCACCAAATTTTTTTTAAAACGCCTTCTTTGGCCTGCCATCAATAAATATAAGCGCTAATATACCTAAGTGTTTTAAATTATATAGCTTATATTTTTCAGTATTTAAAAAAAAAATGTATTGTACTAATGTTGAATTTACAAGAATGTTAGATATGGTTTAGGTTTCCTACAATATTATAATTGATAAAATTATAACACAAACATTGTGAAAAATGGTACCCATAAAATAAATTTCTGGTTTTATTAAGCTGGCTATATTATATATTTTGATTATGCAGAGGGAAAAAATGTGTTGGTTAGGGTCGATTAGGTATTTACTATTTTATTATTAAGGTGTTTTATACCCATACATTTATTTATAAAGTGTAAATACCACTGTACCACTGGTATCCACAATATAAAATAAATACATTAAAAGTACCTACACATATTTCTTCAAAAATAGTAACAATATTGTAATATTTCCATACTAATATAAGTGACATATTAAATAAAAATCTTCTACAGTTTTTATCCCCACTTGACCTTCCCCCCCCCCAAAAAAAAAAAAAAAAAAATGTTGAAATGACGCCCCTGCACTGCAATATACGGCCATGTGCCCATGTGGTGTTATTTTGAACTACCAGCGGTAGTAGCTTTTGTATTACATATTATTATGGCATATTACATCAGTGATTATTAAGATAAGACTTTTAAAATGTGCTTATTTACAGGCTACAACTAAAATATAGGTAATTGTAGTTCTGATTAGTCAATTTAATCAACTACTATAAGCAGTGCTGCATCTAGACATTTTGCGCCTCAGTGCATCAACAATTTGGCGCCCTCTAAGCCCCAGTGAAAAAAAATTGTTACCCCCTAAGGGGCCTACCCACGGAAAATATGGGAGATAGATCCTCATTAATCCTTTTAGATTTTGAGCACAGAAAAGAATATTTGTTTTACAATGTGTGCTCGTTTTAAAAATATTGTTTAGTAACTGCTTGATCCTCTCTCCGCAAAGGTGCATTTGAATTTATGTACCTTAAACCTAGCCTTATAATTCATCATATAAGCTGTTTTTTTTAACATTTTAACCTGGTACTTCATGAATAAATAAAATAAAATTATATAAAACTATGCAAATTAATATTACCTAATTAAAAATACTTCAAACAGCATAATATTATAATATATTATATAATACTGTTATTAAAATAATTAAAATCATAACATTTTAATAGTTCACGAGTAAACAAATTTCTGACCACAACATTTTGGCACCCCTAAAATACTGGCGCCCGGGGCAGTTGTACCCAGCGCTCCCCCTTAAATGCGGCCCTGACTATAGGTATAATTTTATTGATATTACGATCTACAGATTGAAATTATAATCATGGGGAATTATTGTGTTGTATATCGTACCCCAGGTTATAAAAGCAAGTAAAGCAACATAGAAAAGATTCAATTATGTCCAGTTAAAAAAATTTCCATTAGGTACCTTATCCAACAATTCTAACACTAATTTTATAATTATAGTTATATCTTAATAAACATTTAGCATTATATACGGGATGTTACAGTAAAACTGACAAATGAAATAACTTTTGCTCTACTCAATATTTAAAATTTTTTTTTTTAATATATAATTTAGTGACTTGCGTTTACGTATAATAAAATATAACATTTTTTTATTTTATTTTTTAATACTGAAAATAAAAAAATTTAAATCTGATGTATGTCATTAGTTTTGTTAAATACAGATGAACCAGTATTAAAAAAAAATTTATCTATTACAAACTTTTTAAAAATATTTTATGAGCATTTTTTAGTACCTAGTAACTATTATTTAAAATCTAATTTATTTCTAAAAATGTATTTACTTTTCAAATCATTGTTACTTATAAACCATATGACTCAGTATTTTTTATTTTCATCATTAAAAAATTAAATAAAATACAATATATAGTGCAAACTTCAAAAAATTATATATTTACATAAAATCATTTTTAAATATTGATTAGAACAAAAGTTATTTCATTTGTCAGGTCTACCTATTACAACTTGTATGATATACAAGATTTTTATATGTTTTTAAATGGTTTTATTCATTTATTGTTCTAAATGAACTCTATAAAAAGAAAATTGATTCATGTAAGTAATTGTTTTTTTAAATATAATATATTTTAAAGTGTATCAACACATTACATGTTACAACAAATTTTTTAATACAATTAAGAAATTGATCTATTTAATGTGGTATGTATGTACGGAAGATATTGTGATGATGTATATTTGAATTTTAAAAATTACAAGTCGTGTATTATAGTTTTTATCGAAAATAATTTTAGGGACCTACCTAATACCTATATTATAATGTTTCTGAAAATAACTCTACCAAAAGGTAAGTTTATGATTCAATCGAAACTAAAATAAATTTATAAGAATTGACTCACAAGCATTAAGTATTAAATGGGTAAGTGCAGTTTAATGGAGTATGTCAGCGGTGCGTGAAAGTTTGTCCATCGTCCCATCGATCCTCGAATAGTATAGTGTATTATTACAGTATTCGATTTGAATGCAATTATTGCATTCGATAAAAAACGATTCTGAGCGGAGGATCAGTGTAACAATTAACAATTATATGTAATAATTAAATATAGGTAAATATTATTATATAGACATTAGTATGTTAACAGTATGATATAATTTGAAAATTTGAAATTTGAAATTAGATTTATAAATTATGTTTATATTCAATAATAAATTGTATGAATATAAATTCATACATTTTCATATTTTAACGATTATTATAAAATTGTATTCGTATCTATGGTGATAAACAAATCGTTAGAAAAAAAATAGCTTAGGGTATTTTGGTGGTTTTTCCCGTGGCGTTAAAAAACTATTGAGAAAATCGAAAAATGACCTCTTAATCAAAAAGTACCATCTTGATCCAATTTTGGATCAAATATTATGTTGAATCTAAGCTTCTGGTAGAAATTTTGTTTACTGGATAAAAAAAATAAAAAATAGTCTTCATTGTAAAACCACTAGCTTCCTCGCTCTGCTCAGTATCTAAAATATAATGACGTTGATTAATATTAATTATACGTATAGGTATTATACGTGGTGTAATAATTACACGAATTTATTATTCGTGATTGGCGCTCAGTGGCTCTACTATACTATCGCTTATAGTTCACTAATCCACCGCTTTGTGCCACATTATCACGCCTCGTTTCACAACCCGAGTAGATAACCGTGATCTAAACTACACTTAATATTCACACAATCACACCATAATAATTATACACTATACGGTATACACTAGAAAATGAACTTCAACGTAAAAACAAATAATCAACAATGATAGGTGAATGTCAGTTATTACATTTAATTTGTTTTTATGAAGTTGATATTTTTGTCAATGACAAAAAACAGATATTTAAAACAGCATTAATACATTTTGATAAAATGCCTGTATTCCGATTGGCTGTAAATAATACGTCTATACTGGTAAAAATGCTGGAAACAGGACATGTTCTATTAACAAAAACTTTATACTCGCTAGCATGATTCCAATAACTATAGGGTTGGGATTTCGGTGCACTTTTCATTTTTTTCCATAGGTTGCTGTACGATACTCGTCTGGTCACTACAAATCCGTAAAATGTACTTTTGAAAGAGAATAATAAAATGTATTTTGCATTTTTTTACAATTTTTTATTTTAACAATATTTTCTTAATTTTTTAGGGCATTATTGGAGTTTTTGGAGTTTTGGGATCCAAAATTCAAACTTTAAATTTTATTTTAAGATTTACGCGAGTTTTATATAAATTTATATCGTTTGAATTACTTCATTTAAAATGTCAAAAATAAAATTTTCATCTGCAGTCGATTGCGTGTGTTTGCACAAGAATTTGGCCAAAATATTTTTTCTACCGACAGAACCGTGTTATTAAACGAAGTTTATAGCCTAAAAAAATTATTTTAATCACTTTATTTCAATTTTATTAATTTGACCAAATATTATTTAAAATGTGTACTAAATTTATCAAAAATAAACCGAACTGCATTTTTTTAGTGCATTATTTAGAATTTTTAGGGCATTACAGCATTTCTTTTAAGTGCATTTTTTAGGGTTTTATAGGGTATTACATTCCCAGCCCTACCAATAACCTAATCAATATACTTTTTTTTTGTAATTTACACGAACCTAAAAAGTGTTAACTATAGTATACAAGCTACCGCAGGACTTCAAATTAGAGGTTGAACCCTCACAACCCCTCCCCTCAAAATTGGTCCTGTATACTAACTTGATTGTTATATTTGCGACCCTTTTGCGAGGTCAGACTTTTTTTTATACCTCATACCATCGGCGTGCCGCATTACTGCATTCGAGCTTGAGAATGATTTCCGACGAAAAACGTGGGACGATAACATTTCTATTGCAGACTGAAGTATAGGTATATTATATTATTATCATAGGATATAGGTTAATACTTTACCTTTACATTACTTTACTTTACATTTTATTATATATTCACTCGTAAATAATGCTCTATAATATTATGTAATATTGAATAATGTATGTGAACGTGCATTTATAGATGGAATATTCAGATACTACGAAAACCTGCAGTAGATAACTAAATGTTTTTTTAATATTTAACTCCAACAATAATATTATTTACACGGAATACGAATGCCGAGACAGTGGTAACATCGAACTTTGGTATTAAAAAACAACCACTCAATGGCTTATAAACGATTTACGTTATAACAATAGTAAAATAACAAAATCATTTACATAAAATTAAATATAATACGTAATATAGAATAGGGTCTATTAATCGTGAAATCATAAACGTAAAATAACTAATTTAACTTTTTATAATATGTTTTTTTTAAGTTCACTTAACCATACATAAAATAAAAACTGATTGTTTTTGCATTGGTATATATGTACACTATTCTAAGCACCAGAAGATTGTTTTTATTCTAGTGAATCGTACGAAAATAAGGTTCTGCGAGGAATAATGCACAATTCTTGGACAATGTTTTATTTTTTAAATCCACTGCATCCACTATTAAAATACATTAATTCTCGGACACATGAGTGAATGTTATGTTATATTATTCGAATCGGGACTGACCGCGAGTACCACAAAACGCGAAATAGTAAAAAATCGCGGTAACGAAATATTTTGGTGATGATGAACTTTTTAAAACACAAAAATCGATCGCGATTACGCGCGTAAATAGGGCCTTTTGAAAATGAAAAAAAAAAGATCCGACTCGTATTGTATCATATTACGTATTTTTATCATTAGGTACGTTATGTTATTAACCGAATCGGAGACTGATCGGTGCAACTGCAGCGTACGTGGGTGTGTGCACCTACTCGATAAACTCCGGTCCAGACGACGACAAGTGACCGCGGCTGGCCGCGAATGTAAAGGGTGAACTGTCGACGAGAGTGAGCTGGTCGGGCGAGATTGTCTGGTGCAAAAGGGCAGGGTCGCGAGTCGGCCGACAATATATCGTATCATTGTCCTCAACGCCGTGCCATGTCCCCGGGGCGACTTCCGCATGAACAACACCCTATAATAATAATAACAATAATAATTATATTATTTCTATATTATGCTATAGGTACCACCACCGCGGCGCGCGACTAAGGTCAAAACGATTTTTTGTCCGTCCAGAAATCGTGTATAAATACCCATGCGGTGCCCAACCGATCAACACAGCATTGTCGATCGACAGTCCTAGTACTTCAAACTACGGTCGTCCGATTACGATTTAGTGCGTTTATCTGAGTCTTAGTGGTCTCGTGTTTCACGTTTCTAGAAGACAACGAAGTCGTTCAACACACCAAGAAAAATGAATTCCGGTCTATTTGTAAGTGTAAAACGTTGTTATATTATTACTATTACCGTCTTACCAGCTTACCGCAGCCTCAGCGATCCGCCATATACATATACACCACCAAATAGTAGAACCTACCACCAAATTATGATTTTTTTTCGCTCACGGGAATACGCACATTCGGTGATCCGTTTTTTGTATTAATTGCATACGACTGCAATCGTACATAATATTGTAACTGTCATTTTGTATTAATATTATGCACACCAGTTTAATTCGAGTACGGTCCTGCGACCGTGTGTGTGTGTCTGTGCTCTTGAACGCGTGGCCTCGAATCGTTTTAAACGCCGCCGGTGATTCGTGAAAGTTTTTACATTATAATATGTACAATCCGGTAATAATAATAACACATACGCCCATTTATTATAATGTCGTTAATATAATATTGTGACGTACGGCCCTGCAGAGAGGACGCACGCTGGCCGGAAAACCCGGGAAACGAACACATTTTCACCCCTGACGGTCCCTGCAGACGTGTTTTCCGCCGTCGAAAAGTGCAACGGGTTCGCGTTTTCCCGCACACGACTTACGTCCTGTCGTACCCGCGAACTCAACGCGAGAGTTTTTCAGTCACAAAACTTCGGTGCTTAAAAATATAGACTGCAAGCAGGCGCACAAGATCCTATACGTCATTGAGGGTGTAAAACAAGCGATTGACGATAATATCGTATTATACTGTTCGTTGGCATACAGTCCGTGCATGTGCCCCTCACGAGGTCGTTTATCAAACGTGTGCGAGAAAAAAAAATAAAACTCTATCTGACCATCTCGTGTGCCCCTAACGCCCTCGCTTATCAATTCGACGCGTATAGTTTGTTTTTATGCATTTGTTATCACTCACGAAAATATTATTATAATGTGCAGGCGTGTAGGTACAGTGCGCCCCGTGCATTTACCCGTGAGGTAATAAAAACAAATCGGAACGTTTCGCTTTTTTTCCCCCAGCTAATTATTATTATCGGACCTTTTTCGCAGTTCACCGAATAACGCCCTCGATGTCTACGCGTCACCACAATATCTACACAAACCTCCTACCAAATAATATATGATTAATATTTCATCGTATTAGTGAATAAATATCGCGGACGAGTATAATATCGCAAAAATGCGAGTCCCGCCCTGCCGTTCACCTTGACGAAAACGTGTCTCTGACTACGTTATTGTGTGTGACTACAGTACCTTAATAAATACAATAATTATGGCTATAGTGATCGATCGCCTCCGATCCAGTTTAAACATCGAACTTAATCCCAAATCGACTGGCCAAGTCGAAAACGATAACGCGGGGATGCTTGTGACAAGTGTATAACTACTTATGATTTCGTCAAATCGTTTCACAACGACTATGTCCTTTCTTTGAAAACCTTTTCAGGAAAACCAAAATACATATGAAAAAAAACTAAAAATTACGTTATTGATTTCTTATGTTTTTATTTTTGCAGTTATTCGCAGCAGCGGTCGTGGCGGTCGTCAGTGGAAGCGCCGTGTACCCAGTTCCAGTGCACCACGCACCGGCCACCACCCAATACCACTCCCAAGACGAATTAGGCCAGTACGCGTACGGTTACTCCGGTGGCCCGTCGTCCAAGCACGAACAGCGCACCGCGGACGGCGTGACCAGCGGCGGTTACTCGTACGTTGACGCCAACGGCCTGGTCCAGTCTCTGGCCTACGTGTCCGACCCGGTCAACGGTTTCCGCGTGAGCGGCACCAATCTGCCCGCAGACTCCAACACCGCCCACCACGCCGCTTTGCCGGTCGTCCACCAAGCCGCAGTGCCATCACCATACTACTTGGCCGCCGCCGCCCCAGCACCACTCTTGGCCGCCGCTCCAGCACCACTCTTGGCCGCCGCCCCGGCACCACTCCCAGTCGCCACTTCCTACTCCAGCGTCGTGCACCACGCAGCCGCCGAGCCGATCGTCGTCAAGAGCCCGTCGTACTACGTGCCCGCCGCTCACCCACTGATCAAGCTCGCCAAGCCCCTCACCCCAGCCAGCACTTCCAACGTCCACTACCCAGAGCACGCCGTCCTCCTGGCCGCCCGTAAGAAGCGTAGCGCTGGACTCTACCCTGCCTTGGCTTCCGGTTACTCCGCTGCCCCAGCTCACATCGTCACCGTCAAGCACACCGAATTCGCCGCCCCACCAGCGCCAATCGTCCACCACTTGGCCGCCCCATCCCCGTACTACCTGGCCGCCGCCCCAGCACCCGCTCCGGTCGCCACTTCCTACACCAGCGTCGTCCACCACCCCGAACCAGCCGTGGCCCCAGTGGTCGCTTACGCCGCTCCAGCCCCACAGGTTTACGCCGCCCCAGCCCCACACGCCGTCTACGCCGCACCAGCCGCACACACCGTCTACGCTGCACCGGCACTTGCCCCGACCGTAGCAGTAGCCCCGGTCAAGAGCCAGTTCCACGCTCAAGACGAACACGGTCAATACACTTACGGTTACACCGACGGTTCATCCGCCAAGACTGAGACCCGTTACGCTGACGGCGAGACCAAAGGAACCTACTCGTACGTGGACGATCACGGTGCAGTCCAGGCTGTCCACTACTCTGCCGGCGCTGAAGGTTTCAAAGCCGCGGGAACCAACATTCCCGTCCACCACGTCTAATGATCTGAAAATGCCGCCCGCCCTCACGCTGATCGAGTAACATATTGTATACTCTATTGTATAGTCCTCCCTTCTTTTTCTATAAATATATAAATAATAACAATTTTACATGGACTTCTTGTACGTTTTGTACCATCCATCGACTATAATATGTTATAAGACGCCATTATACTAATATATAGGTACATTATATTATCGTAGTTATTAGTTAATAGTATTGGTCTACACTGTCTAACAAGTTAAGGACAGATTACTTGAGCACCCCTATCAGGTAAGATGTGGAGTATACATGTTATAATGTATAAGGTTGTGTTATACATTGACAGGTCTGGTCATAAAATTTTGTTGCCGTCACCTTACCTTTAAATGTGGTCATTATTGACACTATTACAATTTATTATTATCAGGCAAATTTAGAACTAATAATAAACGTGTAATGTATCTATATTATACTATAGGTACCTAACTACTATAAGAACATTTTTTTACTAGACTTTATTAAACTCTTACACGCGATAATAGTCGTGAAACTATAGTATGATTTTATCTAGCATATTATACTAACTACTAGCTAGCTTAAGACATTGTATACTTAAAAATTAACATAGTGTCTGAACCACGGTTACCTACACAGGTTGGGAAACGGACTATCGGCTATCTAACTCCGCTGTAATACTATAGTACATCCGTGTACTGCTGAACTTTATGAAGTTGATATTTTTATTAATGACAAAACAGATATTTATAACAGCATTATTAAATATTAATAAAATGTCTGTATGCTGATGGGCTGTAAATGCTTCTATACTACAGGTAAAATAATGCGGAAAATAGGACATTTTCTATTACAAAAAACTTTGTACTCGCTAACATGATTCCAATAACCGAACCAGTATACTTTTTTTTGTAATTCACACGGACCTAAAAAGAAAAAATAACTAGTATACAAGCTACCACAGAACTTACAACTTAGAGGTTGAACAACCCCTCCCCTTAAAGTCGGTCCTGAGTACGTACTTGGTTATTATATTTGCGACACTTTTGCGCGGTCAGACTTCTTTTTATACATATCTTCTACGGCGTACCGCATTACTTCATTAGGGCTTGTAACTGATTTCCGACGAAAAACGTCTGACAAAAACATTTTGATTGCTGTAGGTACCTATATAAGTACATAATATTTTTTTTCATAGAATATATTTTAATACTGTATACCTGCACGCATTCCTTTACTTTATTTATTATTCACTCGTAAAATCGTAAATAATACTCTAAAATAATATGTAATAATATTGTATAATGTATATGAACATGCATTTATAGGTGACATACTCGGATATTATGAAAACCAGTAGATGACTAAACTTTTTTTAATATTTAACTCCAACATAATGTTATTTACACGGAAAATGAATACCGAGTGGTAACATCGAACTTTGGTATTAAAAAATAATCATCCAACGGTTTAAAAAACGATTTACGTCATAACGAGAGTAAAAGAACAAAATAATTTACATAAAATGAAATATAATACGTAATATAGAAGGGTCTGTTAATCGTGAAATCATAAACTTAAATAAGTAATGGATCTTTTTATAATCCGTTTTTTTTTTTAGTTCATTTAACTATATTAATAAAATTAATACTAATAGTTTTTGCATTTATTTGTCATAATTTATTAATTTTATTTATAGGTACATTGATTAAATAGCTATGAGTAGACTATCATTCAAAATTAAAATACACAAAGAACCACAAATCGCTTTAATTTATGTAAAACTCGGTTTTAGGTAAACAATTACACTCAAAACTTTAAAAAAATCAATTGTAAAATATAAAAGCAATATCCAACGTTCATAATTAAAATACGAAAAAATCTTAACAAGATATGAACTTATAACTCTGATACTGAACAAAATAGACATTATGTTACCGTTACTCATTCAACTAAATTTACTTATTTATGCAATATTAATCACATTACATATTATATGCTTTATTGCCGTTTACAGTGTTTTTGGGAATTTTTTCGTTTAGCAGTTGAGAAAACACGACGCGTTATATTAACATTTTTTTTTTCACAAAATAGGCACCTGTACTTCAACAAGGGAAAATAAAAAGAATATATACATTTTTTCTAAATTAAACGTGAAAAAATCTTGCCACTGCGTGAATTCCTCCGGTTTTAATACAACCCAACATAAAAAAAAGAAACTAAAAAATTATCGTCTCGCCGACAAAGAGTCGCAGCAGTTCACTGAGGGAATCTCGCCAATGTGCGTGAAATAATAGATTTCGGCGAAAAGTTAAAAAATCGGGCTGAAACTCGCCGTCAATCAGAAAGCTCCAGAGGTGGTGGTCGTGGTGGTGGTCGATGAGAGGGGTGTGGGATAAGGGGTTGATGGCGTACAACACTACATTATTATACTAAAATAACACTATATGTATGTATAACATTATACATAGTACAACGTCTATTATACTATACTGTGGTATAATATAATAATGTTATTACGGTAATAAATCAAAGGGCACACAACTAGTGCTGCTGCTGTCGCGCTCTTCAGCGTGTATGCGTATGTGTAGCGAAGGGCGTGAGAACGAACCACCGCCGATGATGATGATAATAATAATAATAATAATATCATTATCGACACGAAAATGTGTATCTGTAGGCCAGCCGCAGTACAATGCCTCTGTCATTCGAATGGAATTCACCGCGTAGGACTATACATATAATAGTACTACAACTACTAGTATACTACAATATAAAACAAACGAATATGGTTTTCGTCTTTTGTATAATAATAATAATATTATGATATTTCACACACACGCACACGCATGC
Source organism: Acyrthosiphon pisum (assembly GCF_005508785.2). NCBI lineage: Eukaryota > Metazoa > Arthropoda > Insecta > Hemiptera > Aphididae > Acyrthosiphon > Acyrthosiphon pisum. Next base: position 108,989,867 of record NC_042495.1, read on the forward strand.
ATAAAATATATAAATGCACTTAGGCACAGACATACAGTTATGTATGTTATTATATTATTATTATTGTGTGTACCTATATAATAGATATGTGTATTTTCGATTTCAATACGCCGCGCTCACAATAGACGCATATTAATTGCACATGATAATTTGTATATAAATACGCGCACACACATACCTACACATGTACGTGTCGCACTGCAAGTGTGTGGTGATGAATATAATTTATGTATGGCAAAATGTCTGTGTATCTAGTGTACATATTATATAATATAGTGTATGAATATATAAACACTATGTATATTATATATAGAGTATGAATTTGGTAACTTTTGTCCGCGCGTCGTTGTTATATCTTAAATTATTATTATTATATGAAGACAGGGGGGGGGGGGGGCAAACTAAACGCATTCGAACGATTTCTAGATATATATATATGTTGTGTGTGTGTGTACAAGTTATTTTCCGACCAGTTGGTCCTGTCGGTCCTGCAGCCCGTATTCGCAGGATCTGCGGATACGACGGACATACACGAGGGGGGCTACACAGTCTGGTGGTGTAATATGATTTCCGACACGTGTCGCCATACCAGCACGGCTTTGGAAAACCGACGTAGTCCACCTCACGTCGAATCTGTGGAATTTTCCGAGTTTTCGATGACAAACCCGCTTTTCCTCCGAATTCCCGCACAGCGATGACGACGAGACTCGTGTCTGGTGCAATAATAAATAACAATAATACAATATAATATAGTGGCTACTGGCAAATACAACAGCATTTATATAATATATTATACCTATACGTAATATTATATCCCTGACATCGACTTGAAACTGAATTTCTTTACAACCCATCATCCCGCGGGCTATATCCTCCGCCATTGCTGTTTTTGTGTATTTTACCAGAAAAACGTCACGACAATAATAATTCGAGTGATCGTCTGTAAGGAATTTGTTCACCCAGAATGACGACTATCTGCTTTTAACGAATTGTGTTTTGCACAATTTACACTCGTTCATTTTGGAAATATGTCCATATATCGAACAATTTTAGTCGAATATAGCTCATAAACGTATATAGGTACTGCTGACGCGCGGCGGAGGTGAACTAGTTAATAGTTTATAATTAATTTTCAGGGAATTTATGTACATATTTAAAAAAATATGACCTTGCGTTTACTTGTGGACAATTTTAATGTTGACTAGTCAGTGTTGATAGTAAAAAACGTCCTTTAATAATAACTGCTATAATTTTAATTTCATTATTTTTTAGAGCAATTCAATTGTATTTTTGTTTTTTTCAAAACTAATATAGTTAAGTAATACAACTTACTTGGTTTTTACGCAGACTGTGAAATGGCTAAAATTTGAATATCGTTAAAATCGTATCGAGACCGATAAAAATATAATTATAAGCATTAATTTGCAGCAATGTGTGCAGCTTTCAATGCATATTAATCCGAACTATAATCATATCACGATCCATCGGACAAAAAAAAATATATATATAAAGTCATCCGGGAAATATTTAAAATATTCAAATCTAACGCGATGATCGCCGACGTATATATAATGTTTATTAAAATAGTTTCAGGAACTAGTGCGTTTTATGGTATATGGTATAGTACGCATTTCACAGTATAATATGGGATACCTACCTATCGGTATCGCAGAATTACCGTTGCTTCGCAACAACGCCTACGACTTGAAGATTGAAATCGCAAAACTTCGTGTATGTTAGTGTCGTGTGTATATGTGCGTACAGTAATGCACCGAGACACGTCTAAAGTGATGTACGATTGCCTTCCGAGCTGGTTCCAGATCCTGCAGCGATATTCATTCGACCCAAACGAAATAAGTGTGCATATAACATCGTTATTCCAAAGGGAAAATTGAACGTCACCGTGTAAACGTAAACATTTCTATATGTTTTTGATTTAAAACATTGATTCGATAAACAACTCAATTTTCGACGATAAATCATATTATTACTGTACTTGCTCGTCGTATGCGCTTGTATGCAATAACGTAATTTAATTCCAATATTAAGTATATATTTTTATGCAAGCATTGGGATTCAAACATAATATTATGACAATTGTTTTAATACATAGGTAGAATCGCCAATCGGAATAGGAAATATTATTTGTATATTATGAAATATTATATTAATTGTTTCATAAACTAATAAATTGCATTATATTAAACAAAATTAAGTAATACTATTTCTATGAAATATTCATAATATGTAATATGTGTTTATTATAAAAAATAAATGTATAGGTAGTATATTATAGGTTTTGTACACACCTACGTACTAAATAATTAAATATTTTATTTTAATACGTATAAAGAAACATACATTTTTTTTAATGTGTTCGGGTTATTTATATACAACTTGTTACGTAAATTAGTATATTAATATATTTAAAAAATAAAATAAAATGTATTTATAAAAAGATACACAATTGAGGACTTTATAAATATTATGTTTAACTGTGTTATAAAATATTAAATTCTCAAAAACACGTATTCCGACACTTTTTACAAGAATTTTTCAAAATAAAAATAATATATCCAAAGAATCGTTTTTTTATACAACGTTTAAATTTTTTTAATTGTCACCTGATGGTGGGCGACAAATAACAGGGACTGTCCTGATCATATATCAAAATGACAGTTTTATGAAAATGCGTGGTCAAATAAAATTATGGTCTACATGACTTGTATTTTAACTTAAATTATAAAAATTCTCAACTTAGTTTGTCGAATGTTTTAGGAAAAATACGCATTTTACAAAATATAAATATTGTATTCTTTTGTAGTAAAAAAATGTAGGTATAATTTTAGTTTTAATAATGGTCATTGGTCAGTGTTAGATTTTATTCTATTGGTTTCATATTATATTATGAAAAATAATGAGTATAGAAGAAGCAATATTTTGGTGTTCACACCTAAACACCTTTCAAATGAATTCATTCGAACTTCGTGATCACTTTTAATACACGTTGAAAAACAAATAAATATAGTTAAAAAAAAATTAAATATTTGTTTCTTTTACTCAAATATCTCAAATGATATTCATTGTACTATTGTATAATAAATAGTAATCGTTGAATAAGTACATTTTTTATAATTTATGCAAACATTTTTTTAGTGTGATCTTTAAAATTACTCGGTTCAATTATATCAGCTGAACTCAATTTTAAAAATAATTAGTTTATTAAAATAATATAGAATAATATACATACACTACTTACAGTGCATAAAACAAAATAAAAACAGGAATTAAGAATCCGAATCGTTCGAGAAAAAAACTCGTTGAATATATAGATGATATGAATTAATAATAATTATAGCTTCAAGGATCAACTATGCAGGTATGTTATTAAAATGTATTATTTGACACCGAAATAGTGTATATACAAAATACATTATTGATTTGTGTCTCGACGCAAAAAAAGAAATATAATACTATAATAATAATGTAATACTGCGATATAGCTAACGTATAATAGGCACACAAAAGCATTAACGTGTTTGCAATTTTTTTTTTGGAAATATTCTACACGATAGTAATATATTAATGGCCGTGTACTCGACCACAATAAGTGTTTTATACTACATATTGTGATTTATTTTACCACTCAAACTGAAATATTATGTAAATTATTTGCAATAAAAAAATCCCCGAATAAAAACATATGAATAAATAATGCATGTACCGCCTATGCTGTAGGTAGTAGGCGCTTATGATAGAGATAACTAAAAAAAATTGTATTGGCCGCCTCTAAAGACGTATAAAATATTGTTTAGGGTATCGACACGTCACCTGTCGCGAACAATATTCTATGCACGCAAAATCATTTTTTTTATACAATATATATACGTACACGCACATATAGGTTGTGCCTACATAATATTATATTACGTTATGCGATACAATATTATTATCGTTACGACGACTAAACTTTGTGACGGAACCACATTAGGACTTGCTGCTGCAGGGGCGACTGGTGGAATTATTAAACTACATTTACGCACACACACACGTGGTACGTCGTTGTTTATATTGTATTTCACGTGTGGTGACGTTAAATTATTATTATTACGGTGACGCGCGTGATACCCACCTGGTATCTGGTATTTCGAGCGTCAACGACCAGCCTTGACGGTCAATGGCGGCGCTTCGTAAGTTTTCCACATTTTTCTGGCGCCCTCGCGCCGCCGTGGGATCGAGTGATAAAAAAACGCGCTCGCCAAAAAACGCGATCGCGTACAATACATTAATAATATAATTGGTAATAGTAATATTATTATTATCGTGTACATCGTACGTTGTTGTTCCTTCAATTAAAATCCGCACTCTGGATCGGTCGCAAATTACACGGTCGGCCGGGATGACTTATTAACGCAAACGGACCGCCGAAGGCGAATGCGGCGTACCTATATACATAATATTATATTTATATCATACATCTATATATACACATATATATATATATAATGATTTTATATAAGGTAGGTCGTAATAATATCGTTATTATTACTTATTATTATAACGCGGAGCCTATACCTAATGTATTATATCTTCGGCGGCAGCCGGACCGGCGAGCCGAGAGTCGATGTGAAGACCTTGCCCGGGGCGCGTGTAATCGTCGCTAAAAAAAAAATATAAATATATAATAAGTGACGCGATAAAAATATATTATATTATATGTAGCTATTTTTTTTTCGGGTAAAGTTCGTTCCACCGGCGGGCCGACGACTGCATATTATTATACATTTATACCGTCGTCATACCAAATAATATTATACTATACGTATTATAATATTATGTATATCGTACGCATTATATACATATTTTATAATAATCTGCACACGGCATTATTATATTATAAATAGACATGTATATTATATATGTATTATAATACGCGTATAATAATATTATAATGTACATGCGATGCGATTATTTTAATATTATATATATTTTTTATTTTTTTTAAAGGGTTTATGTATATCTCTCTTTTTTTTTAAATTTAAATTTTTGACGATTTGTATCCGTTAAATATTTATGTTTAATTTCGCGTGTATAAGAGGCGGAGACGGTCATCGCGCGGCCCAAAGCACAAAAACAGATGCGTCACGCGTAAATTATTAATCGCCCCGCAAATATCATAATATTAATATATTATATATGACGTAGGAACGATCGATATATTATATTATAATTCGTAGTATACCTACCTATATAATGTTATGTGGACCTACCTATTATGTTATTATGGTTATCGGCTAAGTTGCAAAAACCGACGTAAGTATTTTATAATATATTCTCTCGACGCGTATCTCGGACACTATACTCAGATGCTGAAGTTCTGAACGTATCGATCGATTCTCTTCTATCCACGTGGGACAAAAATCAAAATCTTTAATTGTAGATATACACAGTGCACTTAGGTGGGGTGGTAAGGGGAGTCACTTCCCCCCTGAAAGATTGTGTGAAATTATTTAGGGTACTTAAACGGAAAACACCCACAACCGATTAAAGAATTTCGGAGTTGGAGGACGCGGGAAGTATGTGCCGACGTTCCATATATTATAATACAGTAGCTTTATATTATTGTATGACTGATAGGTACTATCTAATTATTCAATTATTATGTAATGATATTATAACTAGGAAATCTGCCACAGTTAAAATATGTCTTTGACCAATCCAACAAAATCAAGTTTAGAGTCATCACTTCCACAATCTATATAGACAATGCTTGGCCGAGCACATGATTAATTTCATCAAAGTCCATTATTATAATACTATTTATGAAATATAATTGATAATAATCCTAAGAAATTTTACTCTCAGCACAAAATATTAAATGTCTTACATAAATAGGTACATATTATAATAATGGCTATCCCATTAAAATAATAATAATAATATTGAATTACAACGATCAGTAACAACCTTCAGTAATGTTTTAAGCATAAATAAAATATCATAATTTATATTATTATATATCTATATAGAGACAGATAGTAAGATTTCTTTACGTCTTAATTTCGAATAGGTTGGTACTTAGTCCAGCACATAATAAATCAAAAAAAAATCGGACTTTACTATTGCAACTTGAACTTTTAGAACTTTAATTTTGACTTTTGATTACTCACCAATCACCATAATCAACAGGCGATAAATCATAAATGTTTTTTTTTAAATTAAAATTTACTAGAGGTAATATTAATTATTTGTTTATTTTTATTGTATTTGTATCACAAATCATAGATAATAATATCTACTTGCGGAAATCCTCGCAACCACGCCGAAGACGAAAACTTTAAAAACTAAAATACTATTAAAGCTTTTTCAAATGTGATAACGCATAATGCATAAAAAATATATTAATTAATTAATATATTCTGATTAATTAACACTCAATCCTTTAAGCGCATTATTTCTAAATTACCATATTATGTCAGTTATAGATTATTTTGTAAGATATTGTAACAAAATCGGTTAGCCATAAATATATAACAACTACAATAATCAATAACGCAAATACGTCGCATTGATGTATTGATATATTTAACATATTATATATATTATGTTATTGTAAAAGGTTTTGTGCACGATATTTCAAAAACCGACGGCCATCAAAAAATTATTTTTTCCGTTTACATTAAACCAATTTTTTTTTTTTTTATTCATGACACATAACCGTATAATAATTTATACTATAATATTATATAAGTATTAATGTTTAAATGTATTTTAAATTTTAAACGATTAAGGTCGTCGTATTGTGCGGGGAAAGAAATAAATTAACGTTTTATTGAACGCCATTAGTTAGCGTATTAATTGTAATAAATTGTGCTCTGCAATATATTCGCGAACTTGAAACGACTTAAGATTTGCTCGCTACTGTGTAAAAGGTACGTCCGTTTATCGCTATAATATTATCAATGACGTATAAGCGTAACATTATTATATTATTATTATAGCTATCGGCCACGCGATCAGCTTGTGTGCGTTTCGGCGGGCGAAAAATCGACGAAACTATTAAAGTCCCAGAAACCCCAGAAACGTCCTAGTCCTCGCCCTAGTGCGAGTCGTCCTTGCATAATACCACGGTATATCCACCGGCACGGATAATGATATTATTAATTATTATCGTACCTACATTCATACGCGTATCACATCCGATGGCCGCGGGTTGGTCGGACGATGGAGGACAGATACGAGAATAAAACAAACAACAAAGGTCTTATGGAAACCCGATACGCACACACACGTGTCACGTGTGTGTGTGTGTGCACATCATCGTGTGTTTATCTGAATGTGAATCGGCCGGTGGTGGGAATTAGTGGAATATCGGCGAGTATACACCGGCCACGTTATATATTATATGTTGTATACATGTACGATATGTATACCTATATCATGAACACAATATTATTATAATATAGAATTGGCGACTCGCGTGCACACCGCACGACGCGTGGCTTATTTATGATTTATACCGAGAAAGCCGGTACGGCGGTATATAGTAGGCAAGGTATATTACACTAGGTATGTGTGTATGGTCCAAACCATCGACCGGTGACGACCGCGGTCCGGTCGCGATAACGCACACGCACGCAAGTCTCTTTGGACGACGGACGACGTGATAAGCCCCGAGCGCGTGGAAAGTGGAAAGCTGCGGCAACTGGTGGGTATTGCGGGGACGACGAGGTGCGGTATACCACGTCTGACGTTAAATTCATGGTCGCGAAATCGTATAAAAATCTGTAAGACTATACACCACAGATACCATTGTTAACAGCAACGCCGTTACGTCTCTTTTCTCTGTATTGTTTGCACAATGTTAGTTTCCATATTTTATCATTGCTCAGAAGCTTTTCTGCAGTGCGAGTGAGAACCGTGGCACCATATCATTTGTCTCCCCGCAATGCTGACCTAAAATAGCGTATATTTAGTAGAGATAGGATTGATGTATATTATGTTCTACGGTATCAAAGAGGCGGACAAAAAATAACTACAGCCGGCTGCCGCAAGCAGTAGATCCGGTCCGGAGAACCTTTCGAAAACACCAACGTTAAGACTATTATATTATAGATATCACGTTATCGTATTATTATAACTCCGTTGTAGGGATTTTGGACGGTTGTTTTATATTATTTATATTTTGTCGTTTCACTTCAGGGGTAGATTTATGGTGGAGGGGGGGAGATTGACGTGGTGATCGAAGCCCCGAGAATCCTTTTTTTTTTGAACAATTTTATTAAAAAAACGTTAATCATGATAATTAGGTACTATCTTTAGTAAACTGTAGAATTTTCCGGTTATAAAACGTTACCGACCTAACCTAGCTCATATTTATATTAAATATAGTATTATATAATCCATAATTATCCGTTGACATAAAGTGATAACCTTGGTCCTTGGTGTTATATTTTAGGGGTTTGATTGTTTAATTGATGTTCAACCTTTGTCTCATATATATGTACAGGTACAATATAAGATATATATGTATTATATTTCCTACCTACCAGTTGATATGGTGAAGTGACTTTAGGGAAAAAGTTATGTGAGATAAAGACCGCTGCAGAGGACCATCTTAGTATCAGTTTTGATTATACTGTTCACTTAATGACTTTATTCCTGCGCAGTGCCCGTCCACGTGGTTATAAGAAATTATATGCTATACTAAAAAGTAATTTATTTTTTTTTAATATTAATAATAATAATAATTTATTTACGGAAAATAATTTCAAATTTCATAGTTTCAATTTTTTATGGCTACGTCTTCGTTAGATCATATTAAACGTCACTCTTAAATATCTCTATTAACCCCCCTCCCCCACCTTTAAATAAAATTCAGATGCAATCATGTTTCACTCGTCTCATCGTCATTGCCCGATGCTGTTGCACCCGCAGTTGGCTGTATAATATCTATATATATAAAAATGGAACGTGGAAAATCATCTCATCAATCGAGAACGGCTGGTCTGATTTTGCTCAATTTTTTTTTAAGAAGTTCGTAATTTTGCAAGGAAAAGGTTTTTATGAAAGAAAATTCACCGGAAAAGTAGGAAATCTGGATGTAAAAATACAACAGTGACGCAACAGTGTATTATATACTGGTTGCTATTGGTTATTCTGGCATGTTTGTTGATTTGTATCATTATTTTTTGTCAATATATTATATATATATATATATATATATGAATGTTTGCGTGTAGATTAAATCTCTGGAAAGATGACAGGCTAATTTAAAAATTTTAAATTTGGTTTTATTTTATTCATCGGATTTTAGTACGGTTAGGTTATTAGGTTAGGATTTTGTATTAATTGATTATATTAATCCACCATAGGTGGAATACGACAAACTTGGTATAACTTTGATACTTTATAGTTAAATTATAAGCTTACGAACTAACAGCACGGGGTCCGTGGTCTACCGCAGGTGGATTTCCTACCTGATAATATAGTGCTGCGAATCAGAATTTTTATTCCGGGCAATGGAAAAGTTAAGATAAATTTTGAACACCATACACCGACTATTAAATAACGAATTGAACAAAGTTTGAGTCATATAGAGTTGGTACTTTTAACAGGCAACGAAGTGCACGGGATCAGCTAGTATAATATAAAAAAAAACATATTATAAGAATAAGAGTATTATATAATTATAATAATGTGGATAGGCTCACTCGTCGGTTTGCGGAGATTGATAGACTCATCGTATAATAATATGTGTGTATTAAGCGGCGGTGACAGTGGTTGCGGCACCAGAGGTCGACGCTTTAATGGAATTAACTCGGCAGTGTGGTGCCCAAAAAGGGCACGTTAAGCCCCGGATTAACGGGGTCGTCATTATATATATATACTTCTGTGTGTGTGTGTGTGTGTGTGTGTGTGTGTGTCTGTATAGACTTTTAAGACGGTCTCACGCGATATAACAATATTATTATATTATTATTACTATTATTATACGCACGCCCGACAAGCTGCTACGAGGCTGGACGAGCCGGACGCTATATCCGGTCGGTGGTCGGCGGGTTGTGCGCAGCTCGTAATCGCAGCCACTCACCCCCGACAACCCTTTCCATCCACCGGCGCAAACACACCTTAAATGGTGAGAATGTAATATGTGTGTGAGAGAAAGTGTGTGTATGTGTGTATGTGTGTGCACGGGAAATGCGGTCGTATATCACACGACAACGACGACGACGACCCTCGGGCGAGTCAAACACGCTATATATATAATACCTATATATGTATATATAAACCCTCGTGAGTATAATATGTACGGTGTATAATATAGCGGTTATGGGTGGTATGTATGGTATATATATATAATATCACGTCGATGTTTGTTTTGGACCGCGACCCCGCCGGAAGATTGCTCGGCCGCGATTGTAAAGAAGCTCTGTCGCCGGAAGCCGGCCGCGACCGAGTGGTGTTATTTAGAGGGGCAAAATAAATATATTATATATTATTTTTTTAAATCTTTTTGTGTTTATTTTTCAGTTACCTCGCGCGATATGTACATCGCATACATATCATAATATTATATGCAAGGGAGGTACCTATTTATATATATATATATGTATACGATACGGTGAGTAGGTATATAATCGTACGTTTTCGTATGTATTATTAATATTATAGTGCGGAAGGCTTTTATGTACCTACTGCAGTTTTTCTTAACGACTAAAAAACGCTTCTACAGAAGCACTCACAATGTTTTATAATATACATTCGTGTATACTACATACCGACATATATTTTAACCTATATTTTAGATACCTACCTACCTACCAACTATTCCATAAGTTATTAGAAAAATGTACAAAATGTTAATACGATAGCTGGTATCTAGAATCTAGAATCTAGATTCTAGATACTCAATAATAAACGCATCGCCTACATTTTATAACACAGTCGAGTTTCGATAACTGCGGCTAAATTCCCGAAGATTTGAATTTTATTCTCATCCCTTGAAAATACTATACTCGATGCGATATTTGTAACTAGAAAAATACATTCATTTTAATCCATCTCGAAATGATTGAAGTTGTCGAGATTCGACTGTATAAAATTATCTATAGATATATAAACATATAATATAAATTAATGTACGGTTCTCAATGTCAACATTTAGTGTACGATTAGGATGACAGTCGACCTTAATGGAATATAATAATATGTTATGTATATAAATACAATGTTATAAATTTTAATAAAATATTATTTGGTATTATATAGACATATGCAGCACATTATCTCGAAGAGAATATTATTACGCACGTGAATAGCAATTAAAAAGTACAATATTATTATTTATTACACGTGCTTATAAAGTTGTTTTATTGTAGGTATAAAAGTATATAATATTTATGACACATATTATTTCTGCAGGTCACTGACTATTTTTCAAAATAAGACTTGAACACGTGTCGATATAGTTGTGTTCTGATATTTCAAACACTCAAAAAAAAAAGGATAATATTACCATAGGCCATACAATTGTCGAAAAAAATGTCAGGACGTATATTATTCACTCATAATAATAATAATACTACTTATAGATGATATACATATACATATACATATTATATACATAGATACCTACCATCCAGTTAAGTGACTATGACCTCGACGACACTATATACACACTTGTACAGTTTTTGTACGCCACTATATATGCATAGTATACATCTCAACGGAAAAATAGTATTAAAATTGTATATAGGCGATAAAATTATAGTATTTCTAAGAACTATATACAGTTGCCAGCAGAACAATCCTCGGAGGGCATACATATTTTATTATTGCGCATAAAACCGGAGTTAATCGCATCGGCCGCCGGTAACATTATACGCCATAGATACACCATTCGCCCATAATTTATTTCAATATCGTACATTGTATAATATAATAATAACATGCCAACGGTGCATATTGTTTAAAGATCGAGAAGAAATCGAAAAAAACCGTGTACCGATACACCCCGATTATTTGGCTCATCGTCAAGTGCGGTACAATGGGGGCATCGGTTAATCTGATCTAGTTGACCGAAGCGTGGGTATTAGACCGAATGAGAAATTGTAATATTGTAAGTCTATAATATTCTATTGTAAATTCCATAACGAATTTCGTCATTCCCAGCGACTCGGCTATAATAGTAATAACATTATATTTTATGACATAATATTGTGCTTACTTAAAATATTGTATTCGAACGGTGCAGCAGTTGCAGTTGCAGTTCAGACGTGCATCGTCATAAATATAATAATGCATCGTCGGCATGAATCGAAAAGGTCGTAAATCGATCGACTTTTCGATTTTGGGATTGTTCGTGATTAAAACGATGGAAAGAAACGCATCGTCGTACGATAAAGTCATAACTCCAAATTTATATTTTTATCTTCCATGAAATTTATAATATTAGAAACCGTTGTACCTCCGATGTATGATTTTAAGACCGGGAAAAAGTCATATCTCCATATTATTATTATTGTTATTATTATAATTTATAAATGATGAAGACCTTTGCGAATATTAGGAAATTAGGCCAACGAAATGGTCGAAACGTTTTTTTCTCTACTGTAAGTGTAAAATTTACCATTTTGGTCTTACTAACTTTGCGATTTAGACCCACAATATTAATATTTATAATATATCAATTCGGAAATCACTCATTCAAAAATTGTAAATACGAATTTGGAAAAATGCGATTTACGATGATCCGGATGTCTTGCGGAAATATGTTAGTTCGTAAGCCTAATAATTAGAAGAACAAAATTAAGTTTTCTCGCAGCCGACAACGAAAAACAATCGATGTTTATGGATTTTCCGATTTCCCGCTGCAGCAGCGCTAAACAGCATAATATTTGGTAATAATAATAATAATATGTAAAGAGTTAGGTTTTAGACCACATTTTGACAGGAAAGGGGAAGATTATGGGCGCCACATTTTTCATAAATTTATGTATGCAACTTTATTTATATGTGGAACCCAAAACTTTTTTTTATATCACACTTTCATGACAAACAGTGGTTAGAAAATCGACTAGTTAAAAAAAAAAAACTTTTCCGCTCGTTTACTATTGTGTTATTTAAATATATATAATAATATGTATGTATATAATATTATATGTGTTATGACAAATGTAATTTTACAACAACAAAAAATAAAAGGTGGGTAAGTGGATTTGGCTCTGCTGTACAGTAGGTTACAAGGGGGTCACTGTATAATGGATGGTATTAAATTTGAATTCAATGATATAATATCATTGTATAAGAAAAACGATTCTGAGCGGAGACGGTATGTCAGTCATGTTTGAAAATCACGGTTGCTATGTGCCGAATGCATTTCAATTCAAATTTTGCAAGTAAATAAAACCGTGCAAAATAATTACGAAATAATTAATCGTAAATACTGGAGTAGGTATACAAGGTGATTTATACCAAGCATGCTCAACCCCCACCCCCCACATATTTTTTCTTTTTAATGGCAATTTACGTTTATATTTATGACATTGGCCTTTGGTTTTGGAAGCAAAAAATAATTTGCAAACATGACGTTATCAGTTTTAGTCTTATATCCTTATTATTGTAGACGTTTGACTAGTGACGTACCTGTGAAACATTTTTTTTTTTTTGGGGGGGGGGGGCATAAATTAATTGCACAATTTTGTCATATGAAATAGTGACTATATGTGACCATAACATTACTCCTAATCCCAATTTAGTCGAATATTGACATTTTATACATAGATAATATACAATCATTATTTTATACTACATTGATAAGTGATATCAAAAACTTTTAATATCAAACACGATTAAAATCAGTGAAAATTAAAAATATTTATTATTTACATTATTTAAGCTGGACAATGAATTTGCATTATGACATCAAAAAACTTCTCGGGGGGCAAATGCCCCTGTTGCCCCCCATCCCACAGGAATGCCACTGCGTTTGACAGAGTGAATCTATTTTGCGTAAAAATTCCCGTTTTTCCTTAATTTTTCTTTGGTTTTTCTTGGTGCTTTTGAAAATTACTGGGAATTTTAAATTTTGACCTCCCCAATGCACCAACGATATTCATTTTCCAATCGAACAAGATACTGAAGTTGAAAATCGAAGCATTATTTCGACTACTTATCGTGTACACAGACACAAAAAAAAATAAAAATAAAAATAAAAACATCCATCATCGTAAAATCAATACATTCATCGTTCCACTCAGAATCTAAAATACATAATATTATTTACAATAAGAAAATATAAAATTTGTTTATAGAAAACGTATTGCCATGCCATGCTGTACTACAATGTAATATTATTTTTAATAAATTTCGATTTTGTTTAATTTTCCAGGTACAAATACTAACGGAAAATAAAATCTTAAGAAACATATATTTTTTTAAATAAAAGCATATTCATATAGAATATTATAGATGTATGCAGTGGTCGTAAATATGTATAATGACGTCTTAGTACCATATTATTTTAGCAAATTTATTCTACACACGATACAGGTGTCAGGTAGGTGGTACTTATATTTTTTATTCATTTTCGTTGAAAATTGCAATGTTTGGTACGATTATTATTATATTTATTATTTATAATCATGATGTGCTTGAACTATATATTTCCTTCACTTGGTATGGATTTTTTTTTTAAACGTCTAACAAATTAATTTTTGAATTTCAACTTTGAGTTATTGGTTTAATAAAAGTAGGTAGGTACATCTACAAGCTAAAGAAAAAACTTAATATATAGTTTACATTTAGTAAGCTTTTACATATTTTTAATAAAAATGCAGTCACTCATAAAACGATTTTAATAGCATTTTTATTCCATAATGTCACATTTTGTGTAAATATTTAAAGTATAATAACTAATATATTGTTACTGCGTCACTACGTGGACCTATTTACTATAGTAATATGTATATATTTTAAAAGTTATTTCAACTTTATAAGCGACGAAATAACTTAAATCAAGTTTTAAAAATATCATAAACATTATTAATTGTTTGAATTAATTTATTATTAATTAGATATCTACTTAAACATTATACGTTGAAAAAACGGTCATGAAAATGTTGTTTTAGATGCTTCAATCTTTATAGGTAATTAGGTATAACCTATATACAAGAAATCATATAAATATATAACTATTAAAAATTACTACTTTAAACATTAAATTGTTTCTCTTAGATATATAATACTTATACTTTAATAATATAGGTACATTGCACAATAGGTTGTATTAAATAATATTATCTACTCGGTACTCGTACTACAAACTATTTCAATACTGATCAATCATCAGTAAATAAATACCTAAAACTAAGAAATCATGATAATTAGAGGTATATGTAAGATATTTTAATATGAAAAATCAAAATATACAAATTCTAACAGCACACAATGTTGCTACACAATATTTACGTATTTTTTTTTTTTTACTTAATTATGTTTTTTTTTTGGTACAGAAATTTTTATTTTCTAACAAATATCGCATAACGCTTTGTTTATCAGTTATCACCACAAAAACGAATAAAATGAAAAAATTACCTAAGTCCCACTAGGCATAAATACAATATTAATAGTTACTTATTAATACATATTTATGATTTATAAAATGTCTTCAAAGTGGAAAATATATTAACATCGATAGGTAGGTGAAATTAAATGTATGTACTTTGTTTTTTTATAATACTTGGTACATGGCTGTTATACATGAGTAATACACCACAGTGTATATTATAAATTTCCGTATTCTTGCTAGCCACTTACAAAATATTATGTCAATATCACTGTCTATCCAATAATAGTATTAGTTTAATATCTACGTACTCCTCGCTCCCAATAAGTATCATAATATCCAACCCAACATAACCTAACCAGCTACGAGTGCCATATTATTATTAAACGTCTTAGTGCATCAGACTCTATAAGATAACATTTTATTTTAAAATTAAATTGTATACTTCTTCGTGTTTTATCGAATTATTGTTCAATAAATAGCCCAAAACGATTTGAATGAAATCGTGTCAGTAAAACTTAATGTCAACAAATATTTTTAATACCAATAATGCTCACTTTTTCCATAGGTATTTCAAATATTTATCGATTACTTTTAAAATGTTTTTAAGATTTATTTTCGTTGTGAGCACGGAGTTTAAGCCCTCAGCTTACTTTCACAACGTATATATACATACATGATACATCCGTATTAATAATTATACATAGGTACTTTTGTTATTACAAATGCAATAATACTCATAAGATAGGTAGGTACCTATATTTAAGTGTTTGCACATGAGACTATTAATAGGTGCTTGAAATTATTCTAATGGCACTGTCAAGGTTTCAATGTAGAAAATTAATAATAATTTATCATTGGTATTCGTAGGTGTATATAGAATAACTCCATGTGCAACAAAATATACATGCAATAATTAGTCAATTATTTCTAACGACATTTTAAACTAATTCTTGGTTCCTAATAACCAGGGTACCTCTACCTATAAAGATCAATCATCAATCATCGACCATATCCTAACCTTGGTCTTTATATACGTAAATCCATCCGACCATGCTACAATTATGTAATATATTATATCATTGCGTATGGAAAATGCAAATAGATGATGATTTATGCTTAATAGATGATGATTTTCCATGGCTCACCGTCCCTATTTTAGTTAATATCAATTGTTTTATCGCTTGTAAAAACAAAAAAAAATAGTATGTGCTGTGTTATCAGAGATTTTTGACTTTGCCCCCTCCGGTTTATATTTTTGCAGGCACCCTTGAGTACTTATGTGTATCATTAAAATAAATTTAATGTGTAAGTAATCCAAGTCAATGAAGAAAATGAGCTGAGACAACAATTTATAATATTTGTATAATATTAAAATTAGTATAATATAGTATAAAGTAAGTCAGTAAAAACACTAACTTTCCCATAAGTTAAAAATGTATTAAAGGCCAACAAAATTGGTATAATAGGAGTTCTCTCCGAAACGCTCTATACAATCTACGGGTTAGTACTACGTTCGGGGAAACATTTTCTATTGTTTCGATTGTGCTTTAATAAAATAATTTGTGCCATATATCGTCTGTTTTTTTTTTTTTTTTTATTGATCTCAATAACATCGGCGGCTATGGCCATTAGTTACAAATATTTACAAAAATTTACAAGATAATATATAATGTGTTGGGTACAAAATAATGTATGTTATATGATTAGGTTAAAACATTAATTTTTTAAATACAATTGAACAATTTAGTTTGTTTTGTAAAATTAATTATATCTAGAATTTTATCTTGGTTGGGTCCAAGTGCAGTGTCTAGGTGGTTGGATATCCTATGGTCGGTGCGTTCTTGATTATACCTTAAACAATCGGCTATTATATGTGTTTGACGGTTAATGCAGTTCCACAGGTTTGACAGATGGGAGGGTCCTCTCTGGCCATAAGGAAACCGTGAGTGATTCTGGTGTGTCCTATACGAAGTCGGTTAAGAACCGTCTCTTCTTTCCGAGTGAGTTTTGGGTTTGTTTTTCGTTTGAGTAGCTACACACCGACTACACATCTAACTGTATTGTTTAAGTCCGATCTGAAACCGGCTAATTCATGGT
The DNA here is from genome assembly GCF_005508785.2 of Acyrthosiphon pisum. Classification (NCBI taxonomy): domain Eukaryota; kingdom Metazoa; phylum Arthropoda; class Insecta; order Hemiptera; family Aphididae; genus Acyrthosiphon; species Acyrthosiphon pisum. Next base: position 109,007,535 of record NC_042495.1, read on the forward strand.
CGTTGAGGACTAAAAGTCTAAACGAAAAGGTAGCTCTATCAACTCTTGAGGAATTAATTAAAACCGGTTAATTCATGGTCTTTTATTCACTCGAATGGAGATAAAGTTATACGAATACTGCGTATATGACTGTTTATTATTATATAATATTATATATTATTACCCTAAACTATAATACTATAATTACATGGTTGTACACAAATTTCGAAATCATAACTACATATTCTTAAAACAAGCAAAGTCAAAATATTATGTGGAACAGAGAAGTACTACTCCTTTAATTTAATCAGTTCTATGACCGATGGAAAACAATACAATTTTTAAACAACAATATAGTGTATGCCATTCATAATAAACATAATAATATAGATCGCCGTCAAATATCTCGAGTAACTTTGTCCAGCAAAACAATGGTAAGTGAAAACTAAACATAAATATTATTTAATTCAACTTTTAACGGTAACCTATTTTCTAAATCTAAAGGCGTTTGTTTTAATAAAAAATAAAATATAAAAAACGCGTTCTTATTCCGAAATAAAGTATGAATGAACTTTGTAATTTTCAACTATAATAATGAATGGTTTACAGTAATTTAAATTTGCTTAGTTATTTGGTTGTCAAATTAAAATAGGTTATACATACACATTGTTAAACCCACCTAATATTTTTAAATTTTAATAATTCTTACGTGACATGTAAGAGGCAGCTTGTTAAAATATATTTGTTTAGTTATAATATTGTCAAGTATAATATCTCGGTATGGGTAATGGAATAATTATATAAACGAACACAGCGAAATTATAACAACTACTAATGATGTTTAAATATTTTATATTTCTTGTACAAATTATAATAATATGTCAGTTTAAAACTCAAATTATTTGGTGTTTTTTTTATTTAATTATTATAATGCATTTTAAAATGGATACAATTTATGTTTATTACTTTTTATTGACTTAAGCAATTCAAACATATCGTTGAAAGTTCAAAGTATTTATAAATATTATATACACATGATATATTTTTTGCTGTCTCACTCGAGTCGGTAATGGTAAATATTGTAAATAAAACAAACATTAATTTAATAAATGTAAACCATTTTCAGAATCACACTCAGTTATTGCACGATTTTAATTTTCATAGAAAATAATATCTGCTTTTGATATTTTCTATTATGGTATTGTTTAGAATATCCATTGCATAATTTTTATTCTTTCCAATAAAATCTATCGGCTTGTTTTGGATTTCTGACGTATTTAACTTTTACCCATTGATGATAAATTTAAAAAAACTAGAACTATGGTATTTTCATAAGATTGATGACAAACATGAAGTATATTAATAACGCAAATAACCAGTGAAAATTCTGTCCAGGATGTTGTTTCATTTACTAACAGACACGTATTTAAGGAGAGTCAAAGGTTCAAACCCACCGTCTGAAATGTTAAACGAAAACATTTTATACTTATATATTAGGTATACGGGTTTATAATTTATAATATTTAAAAGTCAAACAAATCAATTTATTGTAATATATAATAAAAATCGGCAAAGGCTTTAATAAATTAAAATTTTTTTTTTTATATTAATATTTTACCATCATTGAAGAGAAACAAAGCCACGGCAGCGATGGCCATTTACCGTTGCAGCTATAACAACAATACACAAAGTTTTTTTTTTAATTTCATTAATATTTATAAATAACAATACATAAAACATTTATCATTCCATTACACATCAAACTACTAATTATCACCAATTCTTTATTATTTTTATATTGTATGTGTATGAGTATTTCATCCTAACCATTTAAAACATAGTTCACGATTTAAAAATAGATTATCATTTTTGAATTCTACCTTTACTTAGTAATTACTATAAAGTTGCTTAATATTTTCAAATATATTTCAAGTGGCTTATTAATATTAATTCATATTCTAAATTAAATTTAAGAACATATTTGTTATGACATTGACATTAATAAAGGCACGGCAGTCAGCAATGCGAAATAAGAAGGTGACACTGTATTTTCTTCAATGATTTCTGTATAAATTAAAACAATAATAATAATGATAATAATATATAATATCACAACGAAAAGTTGTAAAAATATATTTTATTTTTGTTTCCTATTCAATTGTTTTCTACCGCAATTATTTTTATATTTTATTATTCAACAATCGACAATTTCATCTATTTCAGATTTTCTTTTTTTAAATTATTATTCAAAATACAAAAAATTGAAAAAAAACTTTTGAGTTGGTGAAAATATTTACTATCCATTGGTGATTTTATTTTATTAAACTCTAGAGTTTCAGAGAGACTGAAATCTCATGAAAATATTGTACCTACACCTTAGTATAGATGCGTAAGTACTAAAGTACTATAGGTACTCTATTTACTTGTTTTCTTTATCGTGTCAAGACATTATAGTCACATAGAGATCAACTGAATAATTACGTCGTCTGGTAAAGTAACTACTTATTAAAAAATTGTCTGAAGGTTGGCCTTCGGTTTTTTTTTAAAAATATTTTAGTACAAGTAATAAATCTTGTTTTATTTTTTAAAATAATAGTTTTAGTATTGATAGTGGTTGCTTAAAGTTTTAATAATATTATAATGTAACAATTTTTTTTTGTTTTTAAATACTCATCATTTTCAAATATTACATGGTAATACCAGGCATGCTGGTGAAGCATTTTCACCCCCTTATTTTTATCCAATATGTGATTTTTTGGAATTTTTAAATATACTTAAAGAGTATTTTGTGGAGATGCAAACTTATATTTTTTGAATTAAAACACCCTTTTCTATTGTAAATTATACAGTGGATAATTTTTCTGAAAATTTAAACGTATATCAGTATCAAAATTCTAATGAGTGGGTACTTTTTAAGTTATTTAACTTTGTGTACTGAGGATAATTTATAGGTCCTCGATAATGGGTTTGGAAAATATGGACTTCAATGAATCAAAAATGTTAGTGTTTAATGTTAATCAATAAACATTTATAATTTGTTAAAAATAGTCAAAGTGTTATAATTATACTAGATCTAATACTACATCTACTTTATATTTTTTAAAAAATATTTTTAAAGGTCTATTATATTATTATTATCCTTAATACATAAAGCTAAATACCTAATTCAATAAAAACTCATTCAAATTTTGAATTAGACACATCAAAATGTTCAATAAAATTATCCACTTAATAATTCACTGTAAAAAAAGTAGTGTTCTCATTTGAAGAATAGAAGTTTGTATACCACAGGACACTCCTTAGTAAAAAAAAATTCATGAATTTGTAAAAATGGCCGTTGTTATTGTTTATAGTTTCATGTATTCACACTGGAATTTTCGAATTTTGTATACACCTATTTTGTTTAGATATCCATTTTGTCCAAATGTATGCAAAAATTATTTCAAATATAAATTATATTATCATCCCTGATTCCTAAATCAATACTTTTATAGTCGAAATAACAATTTTATATCTAACTTGGCACTCTTCTGCAATTATTTAATAATTTTTTGTATACCCTAACACTATTCTCAATCGGGGATCGTATATAGAATAACTATATTAAGTATATTCTTTGCAATTTCCAGATATAGTTTACATTTAATTTAAAATGTAAATATTTTAACTAAAGCAGTTTGTTAAATTATAAACGAACGGATTTCATACTAGAAAGGGGCAGTGAAATTTAAGTATTTTACGTAGAAAAATGACTCGAGTGTTATAATCCTCAAGCGTAATCGTAAGATCTTGTCGTAATGTCCTACTATTGATATTTTGATTCTACAGACGAACCGAGTCGGATTGAAAATACTGTTATGCTTTTTTTTCCACCAAACAATGGACACGATCGAAACAATTTCGGAAGAGTTGATGGAATTCCGAGGGCTTATTGAAACATTGAGCCCTTTAGAAAACTACTTAAGCCCCTCCGCGCCACACGACAATATTAATGGCAAGACGGAATCTTCTGGAACAAGAGGCGATCCAGTCTTGCTAGCGTGACAGATATTAATTAATGTCGCTTTTGCCTTTTGCCCACGACGGTTCGCTGTGGTATTTACGACACGCGAGTTTCGTAGTGACCATATATAATAATATTCAAACAACCATTATTATGTTGTTCGATTTCAATTTATTTCAATTTTATTTATTAATCACAAACTATACAACACCAACAATAGAGTATAAGTATACGCGAAAAAGTCATACAAATCAGTGGTATTATCGGATTATTATATTTATTTATTTTTTTACAACTTTTGTAGGTGTTTGAAAACAGACGATGGTAGGTCATAATTCATATATACCTATGAACATATCGAATACGAACTATACTGTCCAACTCATCATCGTCCATATGTATAGGTCGTAAAGTACTTTACTTGAGTATATTTTAAGTATATTTAAGTATATTTAAAAATTGAAACATCGTAATAACCTGTGTACAAACTCGCAGATAATATTCTTATTTATTGATTTGATAATACTTGGTCAAATCGCACTTATAATATTAACAAATAAGATACTAAACATGAATTTATGAACATAAAAATGTCGGTAGGTTATACGTAGCTGGTTACTTGTAAAGCGGAGACAACATGTCAACATAATATTATAATTATGCGAGTGTCCCTCACGCTCTCTGATTAATTCATTTTCTATGAGATACATAATTTAATTTATTAAATTTTTTTGTAATATTGTAATGTTGAAAACCTGATCAGTTTTCTAATTTTTTAATAATATTCAACGTAACCATCTAATATTAATATTTATAACAGTAAAAACTTCCAACACGCTTTTATATTAAGTATCAGAGCTTGTAAAAAATTCGTTACAGTCTACAGCTAAAAGTTTCTCTTGCGGTCAATTATATTTACCTTGCGTAAGTGTTGAAACTAAATTTCAGCAATAATATAAAAAAGTCATGCGCGTATTTTGTCTTTCTTATTTTCTCGTTCTTTTTCTCATTTAAAATGTACATTAAAAAAATATATACATAAGACGTAAAACAACAGTTTTTTCTATCTTTTAAAGTTTTGTTGATTGTTAGAACACCAAAAAAATATTTGCAATTTACATTGAGAAAAAACAGCAGTTTATAAATTAATTTAAAACAATGTTACACTTTAATTTTCAATGTTTTTTTTAAGCTCAAAGCATCTTAAATTCAGCGAATTTCAAAATCAAATCTCTAGAGTTAAAAAAATAATTTTAATTAAGAAGAGTAAATAATACAAGTATTTAATATCAATCCTACGATGATAATACTATTAAAATATATACCTAATATAATATATAATATTATCATTATAGGTATAATTTAGTATTAATATCGCTATAATTTCAATGAACTATACATATTTTCTGTTGGGCATACAGGAATCCTAATAACTACATAGGCCTTAGGAGTAATAACTATATACTACTGCTGTTTATATAAATAATTAAAATAATACAAAATATATTTATCAAATTTAAAAAGAATAAAACGGGGAATTCGGTCTGCTGTACAGTAGACGTATAGACATGAACCTTGTCATTAAATAGGTCACTCGTCAGTATACGGGTTGTATTAAATTAAAATCAATGATAATTAATATAGCTTTACATTTACAAAAAAAACAGTCGTCAGATTTATCGCTAAGTATATTTTGTATTTTTGTTATAATATACTTATACTGGATAATTTCAAATAATTATCTCCTTACACAAATCACATTTATTACGTCATAATAATAATTATAATATTATTTAGAAAAAAACATATCATTATAAAACCAATATACATTCATCGCTTCGCTCCGCTAATAATTTAAAAATAACCAACGAAAATAACATTATTGTATTTAATTAAACAATAAATTCATGAAATTAAAATTCTCATACCCATTATGGTTATATTTAAAATTCAAATATATTTTTCTTCTGAAATTAAACCATATTAACCTATTAATCAATATTTAATTTTTTTTGAAATATAAACCCCGTAAAAATGGCACTCGTTTATTTTACGACCCTTTTGATTATAAGTTATAACGCACACACTTAATAATATTTGTACATATATCGTCCACTCACGGATGACAAAAGCGAATGATTAATGAAATGACTATAAAAAAAATGTATGGTCTTCAATAACATAAAATGTATATATTTAATGGCCAAACTCCAAGAAATTAAATCAAACTATAGCAATATCCATACACAATATATTTGAGTATTATCGTTTGTAAAAATAATTAATGTGTTACAATTTGTTGTATAAGAACTACAATTAGTGCAAAATTGTTATTGTTCACAACAAATTTGTAAAAAAAAAAAATAAAACTTTATAATGTTATAGTCGGCGCTCATTTTCTGGCACTAAAACACACTTTATCTAGCCAAAAACAAAAAGAAATAATAAGGTATCATTATAATAATCATTTAAACGTCTTAATATTTTATATATTATTTTCCAATGTATATTTTATAAATGCATACGATACAACAATGGATATATTATTTCGACAATCCCTGCTGGTAGTTCCCACACTAATTACACGAAAAAAACTCCACCTAGAGCTGAATGCCCTAATTGTATTCATTTTCTGAAATTCATATACTTGGGGTGAGATTCTTCATAAAAATTCTACTGTTATTTCTATTTTTTTTTCTAAACATAAATGCCAACCAAAATATTTTTGTTTTGACTTTCATCATTTAGATACATATGTATATGTAATGGGTTAATATACATGTTAATATTGTGATTCATTTTCAAAATATGTTTTCTGTAAACATAAACTAGGTATATATTATTATGACGAAGTGGGAATTTGCATCGCAACATGGGCGTAAGTTAATTTCAGTATAATATATTATTATTATATTAATAAAAAAAACAAAACTTGGTATTTTTAAATAGTTGTTGTTTTAAAATGTGTAAAATTAAATTAAAATTTGATACTAACTACAATGGTCGTTTAAAATAAAATTATTATTTAATATTCATAGTAAAATAAACATAATATCTTCAAAAATAAATTGTAACCAAATTACTATAACTAACATTTTAATGCTTTGACTCCGATAGCTAAACATACCAATGATCAATATTCAAAACTAAATTTAACGTGAAATTTCACAAAAGTATTTATAATAAAATATTACCGGAAGTTTTAAAGTTATAAACCGTACAACAGTTGCATAAAGCTGAATGTAATTATAGTAGTCTCTAATATTCAAATGTATTGCGTATAATACATTACATATATAATAGTACATTAGCACCTATTTATTATTATCTATATAATAGTAATAATAAGGTTAAGTCGAATTGCATATGACATTTATAATTTACAATGAGGGCAGATGGTCAAATGTTTCGGGCTTATAATAATATTATTAGTTATTATTGTACATAACTCTGACTTAAATCTAACGTTTAGGAAGATACATGCTAAAAAATATGTAAAAACATTTTTAAAAATATTCACAAAACCAATTAATATATTATTATCTTTTCACTGTCAAAAACAATCACTTTATTGGATTATTTGATAACCATAATAATTCATACAAACCTTTTTAATTACAACTTATCGTAATCAACAATATGTTAATTAATTTAGAACGACCGTTAATACATATTTTATGATAAACATAAAACGATAATATTGTTTCAGAATAATTAATAATATATTTGTTATTAAATATTTAAATTGATGTTGTTAAATAAATAAAAAATATAAATTTTTTAAAATACGTATTACATACATACAATATTTTTTTAATAGCCTTTCATACATACTTGACCGGGTTAACCGTTCAATATTTTTTAGAACTACCAAATAAAAAATAAATATTTATGTATTTCATATTATATTATCAGTATAATAAACTATAAGGTAAACATTAGTAATGAAATTGTAGCTATCAATTAGTTAACAACGTGTAAAACTGCACAGCTAACATTACTATACATAATCCACATAAATAATTTATGTAAGTTACGTACAAATATTAATCACAAACAGTGTTTATTCCACGTAAATTATTACGCAGGTAATAATGTGAACTGTGAACACGCGTTGTCAAAATAAAAAAAAGTGTTAAAATATTGAATTTAAAATTCGTCTCTCATTTTAATAATAAAACATATTTACAGAACGAATTTCGAACGTATATCTACGAAATATATTTTCCATCAAAATATAATTATTGCGTATTCAACTATTACTCGTATATTGTGCCGTATCTGCAGCTTATAAAGACAAAAAATGGACTTTTTAAGTTAGGTAAGTTATTGTTTTTTACCACGATTCATACATTTTTCACAGAGGGCCCAAGGGTTATAAACTATACAAAAGACCTTAAAATTAATTTACAAAACTAAAAAAAAAAAATAAACAAAAATTACCTTCTATGTTATAATATTATAAAATTCAAGACTAAACAAAAAAATATATGTATATGTTATAATAATAATGTTATTATACGCGCATACAACGTACGTAATTGTTTTTGTTATTATTTTTTCTGTACCAAAAGCCGGTTGGAAAAAAATAGCTTAGTATATTATATAGATTAAACGCTTGGCAAAATAAAAGTAGAATTAAAAACATATTGACATAAGTTATTTTATTCAGTATCCGATGAATTATTAAAATCGTTGAAAAACAAGTCTACCGCAGTCGAATATTAACTCCATCGAGAATCGTCCATGGTCCAGCCTTGTAATAGATACCTACCTAATATAATAAAGATTATATGGGCTCGAGATATAATTTATTTCGGGTTCACCTAAACATATTTTAATGACACATTACGCCGCCATGAAATATTAAAATATTGATCACGATAAATAAATAATAATAATATTATGTATATTATATTATACTATTCAAATCTCGACGTACAAAAATGCGTTAAATATAATTTATAAAGGTATTAGCTGATATTCCTGTTCCAGGACGTTTATTATTTTTTTCTTCAAACTATTGAATAATATAATTACGCGTTGACTTATTTAGTTTGAAAAATTTAATTGTTCGTGTAATTTAATAAATACTCGAAATATATAGGATTTATAAAGATTTTATTTTTTACAAGAGGAGGAAAATATACAATTATTTAATTTTTGAGGCGAAAAGTCGTGAAACAACAAAGACTGCGTAAAGCATATATTGGTACAAAATATATTTTAATTTTTAACAGATTAGTTATATTTAGTTTTTGTTTATTATAATAACCAGATTTTCTGTACTAACTGTCATCATTTTTGATTATTAAAAAAAAAAAGTAATTTATTGATAGTAAAGTTAGTCAGTATCAATGTATTTTGTTTAAGTTAATCAGAAATTCTACGACTCATCCATGATCATCCGTGGTGGTAAATCTGCGGTGTTTATGATAATATTAAAGTGATGCATTTACCTAATGCTTTAACTTTGAAAATAAATTATTACGGAACGGCCCATCTCGAGTCGAACACGAATATATGCGACGTTAAAATTTTTCAAAAACAATCGACGATGTGGCCATCCCAGTAAGTACGGAATTTTCAAAAATCGTTTACCAAAAAAACCAAAAAAAAACCGAGTCAATTCGAACTAACTGCCATGTTATTTGTATACAAACTCTCTCCGAGTAAAAATACGAAACGCACAACACTGCTCGACATGCTGGTACAACAGCGAAAAAATAATTTTATATTAGTATAAAAATATCAAATTGTTAGGTGCTATTAGTGCTAAGTTAATCAGAAATTGCACAACTCATCCATGATCGTCCACGGTGGTAAATCAGCGGTTATTGTTATAATATTGAAGTGATGTGAATTACCTAATGCTTTAGCTTTGAAAATAAATTACTACGGAACGGCCATCTCGAGTCGAACGCGAATTTATGCGACGTTAAATTTTTCCTTTTTTTTCAAAAACAACCGACGACGTGGCCCATCCCAGTAGGTACGGAATTTTCAAAAATCGTTTACAAAAAAAAAAAAAAACAGAGTCAACTCGAAGAAACTGCCGTGTTATTTGTAGGTACTCTTTCTGGGTAAACGGGTAAAAATACGAAACGCGCGACACTGCTCGACATGCTGCTACGTCGCTACGAGCTGGTATGACAGCGAACAAATAATTTTATATTAAGAGAATGTCAGCGGACTATTTGTTTTCTCTCTCTGGCTTACGCGCAACATAGACAAAACGCATTTACGCAGAATCATTTTTTCTATGTTTTTGAGTAATTGTTGAGTAGGTATAATCGTCCATTACAAAAAAGATAGAGAATAATATTTTTGAGGGAACGACTACATATCGATTTGTCGAAATATTGTCTCAAAACAATTTAAACACAATTTAAATTTACAACATTTTTTTGTTTATTTTGAAAGTGGAATACAAAGTCAAATAACAATAAAATATAAAATCGATATGTCATCCATCAACAATATTATTCTCTATGTTTTTTGTAATTGGTGATTTTACTCTAAAATTACTTACAAACATAGAAAAAATGATTCTGCGTTAATGCGCGTGGGCTGGAGAGAAAAAACAAATAGTGTGCTGACATCCTCTTAATATAAAAATATTATCTTGTTAGGTGGTACGTGACATGGGGAAGATATGTACGCGTTCAACGGTAACCGCGCGTGATGTTCCGCGGTTACCGCGCGGCGACTGCTGCAGCACTGCGACGATTGCTCAGAAGCGATTGATCGAAAAACCGTCTCGCTCGAGCGTCCCGGGACGATGCTCAGAAGCAGCATCGTATCGGGTTACGTGGCGGCGGCAGGGCGTAGGCGCTGTGCGGCGGGCGACCTTGACGACGGGCCGCACGAAGGAAGACGAGCGAGCAGCTATCGCCGCCGCGGTACTGCGGGACGGCTGCCGAGGACGATGCGTACGCGATGGGACGAGCGATCGCGCGACGATAATGGCCGCCGCCTCGGGCGAAAGGAACAATAATAATAATAATAATAATCGGTCCGATGCCACCCGCCGCCGCCGCCGCAACGGCAATGACATTGGCCGCGCGCCGACTACCACGGTCCCGCGTGGTATATAAACCGCCCGACGTCTGGTTCTCTTCACCATTCGTCCCGAAGCACCGTACCAAACCGTAGCAGCTTGAACCGACCGAGTTCGATCCGTTCGCCTAGTACAACACCATCACAGTCACCACCAACCCATCCGAAATCATGATGTCTCCACTGGTGAGTACCTATACCCACATGGTATAATAATGATTATTTTTTACGTATTTTCATATTTTTTAACGTACTTCAAAAATACTTCACTACTCTGCCGGTCTTCTCGTTCATCCGACACGTAGCTTTTATATAATATAATTTATTGTAGTATCGTAATAATATTTCACGAATATTTTTTGGCACCCCTCGTCGTCTCCCCGGCAGTTTCCATGATACGCGCCGAATAAATATCAAAATCGTTTTTGATTTTTGATGAAACGTTGTGACTACTATAACTTCTAATACTATAATATTGTATAATATTATATTATGATATTAGTTTAAGTCTTGGAAGTCTTAATAATATTTTTGTAACACACCCGTAGGTTTTTGTGTTCGCCATTTAATGACTTAGCCCGAGCGCTGGACCTTTCTGAGCTGTGATTTCATATTATAAGTTCTTAAAATATTATATTAGGTATACATCAATGTATTTAAATTTCCAGAGGAATGGCCGAGTTCGCCTATAGTTTATCGAATAGTGCCATATTGTTGATACGATTTCTATTTTATTTATACATATTTAACGTTCTGAACTTAATTTTTAAAATAAACTTACCCTTTGTCGTTTTGAACACCTCGTTTTGCTCATTTCGTTCATTCTCTTCTTGAGTTAGTTTATTTAAAACACATCATATAACTGTGTAAACAAATCGGATGGATTGAGACATTCGATCAAAACACATATCCACGTTAATAAAATAAGTATAATAATATGATAATAAAATGTATTATTTCTATTTATAAGTTATAACCATCAGCCGTTCAAACTAAATACATTTTAATATACCCATAATTTAATCTTAATTTACATATTATTATCTAGTACAAAGCTAGAATAGACATTTTTTCATTTCAATTTGAATAAATAATCTTAAGTCAATAATATTTTTAAGTTAGTCGTAACTCTATAAAAAAATTTGAAAATCAATACATTTGAATGTAAATTTATAAAACAAATTCATAACTTTTGCATCGAATATTATTAAAGTTAAAATTGTATCCCTTTTTTTCTGTCTTGGGATATTATACATTTTTTTGTGTTATACACTATCAGTAAATTAAATTAAATTAATTTGTAAAAAAACATTTAAAAATAATAATAATAATATTTATAATATATAATATTAATAACTATTCATATTTAAAAAGCTTATTAATTGTTCGCATAATTTGGATTTAAATATGATATAAATTACACTTTGAAATAAATGTAAGCAGGTACCTATAATATCTAAACCGGTCAATATTTAATACATTATTTGGTGTTTATTTTTTTCAATTTCAATTTCAACAATAAGGCATTTCGGTCCGTCTTTGCAGCCATCGATTAAAAAGCAAACGACATATTATAATGCCGTTTTCGATTATCATTCATCCCGCAATACATCTAAACGAGTGTGTAATATAATAATAATACAAATAACCTATTAACATGCAGTTGACGCGCTTTTTGGGAGGTCGGTCGAAACGGACGAACGTTCCGTGGCGTGACGAATCGCTTCATCATCGGTCGCCTATACATACGATTATCCACAGCCTAATCGCGCACCTATATACACGTCGTGTGTAATCGACTCGGAAATATTATATCCGAAACCACAGGGCCGATCCGTTGATATTGTAATAATAATATAATGAACAGCGCGTGATTGTTATCGAGACACAGATATTATACGCGAGATAAATTCAATTCAATTATTAGATCGCGTTCCCCAAACCCGCTAACCGACCAGCATTTGACCGCTCGTTTCTACAGTACCACGACATAACGCGTTCACGTGTATTATATAGTAAGTCAGGTACCTACGTAAAATATTATTATCGTTCGTCCGATATTAAATCGACTCGAATTCGATCAAAATTTGCCGAATCGGATTGGTTTTTCGTGTCGAATCCGAGCTTGGAAAACTATATCCGTCGACGACGATGACAAAACGTTTACACGACCGCCGCGTTGGTAGTTTTCAGCTACGCCTGCGTATTATGATATATTATATACTATAATATCATTTTATATATTATATTATTATTGTTGCGGTTTTCTATGTCTGTCCGTATCTTTTTCTCGAGTTATATATACGCCTATTATACAAAATCGAAAAAAAATCGACAATAATAACTTGTTGAACCAAGAGAATAAGGGCCACCGTAGTGGAATCGTATGACCCGGCCACGAATCGTATACACATTATAAAACCATCTATATACACGACGGATCCATTGAATCTCAGACGAGACGCAGCCGCGACGAATGCGACAATGACGATTGATCTATTTGTCACGGTGTGCCTGTGGCGACGGAAGAAACTATTTGTGTGTGTGTGTGTGTGTGTGTGTGTGTGTAATAATGCGAATGAACTGAAAGTCCTATTAAACATAGAAACGTGTATGCACGTAAGCGCAAATGTGTGTGATTAATTAAAACATTTATTATGACTCGGCGATGCGTATTGGTCGACTGTAACAACAACAATATTATAGCCTCGGAGACTTTAACGAACGGTGGCGTTTTCACTATGATAATATCATAATGTATAGGACCGCGTGCGATAGCGAAAATCTCGTCTGCAAGTCCGATGGCATTTTTTCCCAGTAGTACCGTCCCGATTCGAATGTCGGTCAAACGATATAATATAATATTACATTATAGGGGAATAAAATAAAATATAACAATAATATTATACCCCCAGCGCGATTGTTTCGACCCAAATGCCACGAGCATTAGGTCGCATGTCCGGATCTGCTGCAGCCGCGGGTCACACCGCAGAGCCGTATAGGTACCTAAATTGGAAAGCGACCGAACGATATTATAAACATATAATAAATACACCCGCTGTGAAATCTCACATGTATAATACTGTCGGGAACGCGGAGGCGCAAAAGCTCGGGAAAACAATTTATACCATTAAAATTTTTTGTTCGGCGCTTAAGCGGCAGACATCGGCTTGTACATCTGATAATAATATTCTAATACAATAATAACATAATAGCCGTCACGTACACGCACGCTCTGCAGCAGTCTATTGAGTGAGCGTGATGGAACGGATAAAAAAATACTTATAATTGATATGGGCGAGAATATAATTGTCGAACATTTTTCTACGTGTGTACGCGGCAGTTCATTCTTTATCTCGAGAAGACGAGTACTTCGTGCCCATATAATGTTATATATATATATGCGTATATCATCAAACGGCGAATTCGGTGCGCGATAGCGTGTGTTGAACTCGAAATAAAAAAAAAATTCGTTTTTCAATATACACAACACAAAGACATACCGGTACACATATTATCATTATATTATTATTACGTATTATTGTGTTCGCAGTCCGGTCGGTCGCGCGGAACATAATAGACCTTTGGAAAATCGCGAATCGCACGTCCGACGACGTCCACTCCCGTCGTTTGTCGTCGCGATATCGGTAAACAATCCTCGCCGGCTGTTGTGCTGCCGTTAAATAATAATAATAATACAATATATCATATATATATATATATAGGCACCTATAATAATATAAGCCCTCGACAATATATAATAATAATATGATATACGCTTCCACAATGGGAGTCCCCTCAAATTAGCACGTCCGAATCGTCGCCGTCGATTCAGTTCCGACGATGTGTGCGATTGTGAGCGTACCTATATGTATATTATAATATGTATTATTGTAAATCTGGGCCACTATTACTATACTGAGCGCATTTCGCACGTCGCGCGCACACACACGAGTAATTATAATAAAATATTTAATATAATACCGTTTTGTCCGACTGGTGTCCACTGCAATTTACCGTGTACCTATTATTATTGTACTGCAGTCGCGTCATGTATAATTGAGAAAATCGATCTCGTTTTCAGCACTACACCGTAGTCCGAATTTCTTATACGCATATTGTGTAGGTTGTTTTATATCGTGTACATACTGGTTAGTACCTTTTAACCTAACATACGCATGCTCGCAGTGGGAAGTGTCTAATATTCTCCCATTTGCCTTTTATTTTTCATAAAATATTATTTCGGATTTGATCGTTGACGCTGAAAAATACTATATAATAATTCATTGTTAAAATAAATATTTCATATTAATCAATAGATTATATGATGATAATAATAATATTAATCCATGTAAATCAATATTTTTTTCCGTATGATTTTTACATTTCGTATATGTTAGTAGGTAACTTGTTTGATAACTAATAAGATACGTGATAAATTAATGAACGCATATTTACGAATAGATTTACGTCAAGATGGTCGTACTATAACAATATACATACCTTAATTTATATAAAATATATTCCTCTATTACACACGATTAATTATATTGTTATGTTATTGTAATTAACGAGCCTGCAGGAAATGCAAGTTCCATTTTTTTATTTTTGTTGTAATGTAGTCTGATAGTATTACAAAAATCGACCCACCCCCCCTTCCGTTCAAAAACTCGAACAAGCCACATAACCTAACCTTTTGTATACCTAACGGAGTGTTGAAATTTGCTTTTACATAAACGACTCGATTTGTTCACAGGTTGTTGTAATTGGGTTCGTAGCCATGTGCTCGGCCAGTCCATCCCTATACTTCAGCGGTCCACAATACTACAGCGGTTACTACGCGGCCCCCGCCGCCGTGGTCAGTCCGATCAAGAGCCAATACCACTCGCAAAACGAATTCGGACAGTACTCCTACGGCTACAACGACGGATTCTCCAGCAAATCCGAAGTTAAGCACGCCAACGGTCTGACCGAAGGTGCATACTCGTACGTCGACCCCAACGGCGCTCTCCAGCAATACAAATACGTGTCCGACGAGAACGGTTACCGCGTTTCTGGTACCAACTTGCCTGTGGCTCCAGCCGTCCCCGCGGTCGAGGTGCCCGTCGTCCCCGCCGTCCCAGCCGTCGAGTCCGTGATCGAGGTCAAGGCCGCCGCTCCAGCCCCACAAGCCGCCCCTGCCCCAGAAGCCGTCGCCGAACCGATCGTCTACCAGCAGTCCGAGATCCCACAACAGGTGCAAGACACCCCCGAAGTGGCGGCCGCCAAGGCAGCTCACCAGATCGCTTACGACGAGGCTAAGAAGGCCGCAGACGCCTCACCAGCTGAAGACGAACCATCCTCCGACGCCGTCGTCCAGGTTTCCGCCGAAGCACCAGCCGCACCAGCCGCACCCGCCGCACCCGCAGCACCCGCCGCACCATCCGCCGACTACGTCAGCCACTTCGCACCAGCACCCGCTCCAGCCGCCGCCGCACCAGCCCCAGCAGTCTCCTCCGTCGCCTCGTACAGTTACCACCCATCCGCCGCTTACGCCGCTTATCCGTCGTACGCCGCCGTCCCGGTCCACGCCCCGGTCGCGTCCTACGCTTACGGCCCAGTCGCGTCCTACGCATACGCCGCCGCCCCGGCCGCGTCTTACGCTTACACCGCCCCATTCGCCACCGGATCGTACTCGCCAGTGCACAGCCAATACCACTCCCAAGATGAGTTCGGTCAGTACTCGTACGGTTACAACAGCGGATCTTCGTCCAAGGCCGAAGTCAAGACCTTCGACGGCGTGACTCGTGGAGGTTACTCGTACGTTGACGCCAACGGACAGACCCAACACTACAACTACGTCTCCGACCCAGTCAACGGTTTCCGCGTCGCCGGCACCAACGTGCCAGCAGCCAACGCTTTGTAAACAAGCGACGGGCCCGCCAAAGTATACATTTTCCACGAAAACTCTATACCACCCCCCTCCTCCTAAAAAAAACCCCATCCCCGTGAAATCCGATCTGCCCCCCAAGCCCCAATTAACCCCATCACGCTGCTACGTTGTTTTTAGGTACCGGATGTAAAAGTCAAATGTCGTGTTCGTGTACGATACGATACTATGATAATTGTGCGATGTCACGTGATTGCGTATCTTCGCACACTCGTGTTGTAGTATGACGTGCGTAAACGAATATGATATTATAATAATATTACTATGTTAATAAACGCGTGTTTATGACTCTCCGTCGAGTTTTGTACAGGCTCCCCTCCAAAATGGTCAAACGGTCCCCGGAGGGGGGGCGCGACGTTACCGAGGATCGTCGGATCCGTTTGCCGCCCGACGTCAAACGAATCCGGTGGACTTTGATTCGCGCAAAGAAATTTCGTTTCTCGGCACCGTCACGCCCGCAACTCCTCTCCCACCTCGCCCAACGACGAGGTGGGGGAAAATGGCTAAAAAAAACACCTTTTTTGTAATTTTTTGTTAGCTTTTAAGTTTTTTTTTTTTATACTCTACACTATCTTCACGTGAACACATCAATATTATTATTGTATTTTTGGTAAATGAAAACTCTGTTAATAATAAATTCACGATTTTGTAACTGTACACACGTGTATTTTCAAATTATTTAATAACACACCTAATCACGATTCCATACTTTCCTCGATGTATCTACTTGTTTAAATCCCTCTTGAACTGTTTCCCTCAAATCTTGCAGCGCAATCGTTATTTCTATTTTTAAGTGATTGCACGCTCCATATTTGGGATAGGTAGTCATATATATCTATAAAAACACACCGGAAACGGGGCCATGTCTTATAACATATTTTGTATAATATTGTAATATTCTCCGTGTCCCTATATAGTGACCTATATTGCATTAAAGTATTTTGCATGATGAATCTTATCGTATACGTAAAAATCGTATAAATGATGCTGC
>NC_042495.1:109025952-109057845 GCF_005508785.2 Acyrthosiphon pisum
AATTTCAAAAATAAATTGTTTAGGAGGGTAACTTCCTGTGAGAAGCGAGGAACTCTCACAAGTATAAGATCGCCAATTACGATGAGTAGGGCCCAATGACGTCACGCGGCTATTTTACATTTCTTAATATCTCTTAAAGTAATAATTTTTTTTACATAGGATTTTCACCAAATCATTTTATATAGCCATAATTACAATAATTTAACATTTAAAAATAATTTAAATATTTTTTTTTTTTGTGTTGTGTGCTCCTTTAAGTACTTGTCAATACTCGTAAGACCATAATATTCATATACTATGATACACCATTTTTTTAATTCGGTCTTTAATATTTCACTTCATCACGCCACTGAACCTAAGATACATTGTTTAAGAAAACATACCTTTTTTCTAATTGATATTTTTATTTTTTACAAATATAATATCTATCTACGATATTATTGATTAAATAATAAAGTGCAACCGCTGGGTTACTATTCTTATTTTCTCGTTGTCGTGCAAATCAAGAAGTATTCAATTTATACTTTAAAAATTTTTAAGGATTGTTTATTTGAATAATAAAAACGCTTAGCCTATACAAAAACTTTAATATTAGGCATGACTGTTGAATGAACAGAAATATGAAATAGTACTGCAAAAATAATAAAATAAATTATAAATTATGTAGATATATCACTATGTAATAGATAATACTAGTATTAGATAATTTACTAAAATGTCCCGAAATTCGAATTAAGTACCTGCCTACCTAATTGTTTCAAAATCAAATTTCAATACATTATCACGTACATTCATATTGTAATAATATGTTACCGTGTGGATTTCTGAATAATATGGTATTACGACGTATACAATATATAAGTAATGTAAAAACATGTTATAAAAGTTAAAACGTCAATAAAAAAAATATAACATCGGCAGGTAATTTATTTAATAATGGCACATTAACCATACTATAGGTGTCATAATGAATATATTTGGCATAACCATAGCTCGAGTACAAAAAAATTATTAACTATATAGTCTATAATGATAAATCGATGTATCAACAGTCATCGTAGTGCGGACGCATTCATCAAACTATAATACCCATTGTAACATGTGCGTTGCTGGGGTGGATGGAAATTTAAAATTCGTTCGGGTCACGTATATAATATTGTGTAGTGTGACCATAATTTTACCTGCCCAAGAGTTGGACACACAATTCTAAACAATTTTTAAAATTTCCGATACCTATAATACCTAATTGGCCATTGTGAAATTATAAAACGCTTAATTACTATTACGCTAATTAATTTCACATTTATGTAGTATTAATCTTGGTAAAGTCAAATTAAAAATACTACCTACCTACTTTTCATAAAACATATTACCTATGTATACATGGGCGTAACTTGGAAATATATATTAGGGGGGGCAAATATAAAATATATATATATTATATATATATATGCCTACATATCAACTAGTCTATATAGTTAACCTTACATAATTTATTTGTAAATATATGTTAACATTACCTTTTGTTGTAGAATGTAGTTGTATATTAGTATAAGGTGATCAATATTACTAAGTAATGAAATAAATATACAAACTTAAATACATTAAAAACATTGAAATTTTTAATATTTTATAACTTCTAAACAAAATGCATCATAATTCTAAAAACTGCAAGTAGATATTATATACAATTAAGTATTAACTTTATACTTAAAATAATTGTATAATAATAATAACAACAGTACTTAATAATAACAGGCTATACCCACCACTCAACTACGGACCGGGTGTCCGCGGCTAAATGACACTTTACTACCTATATATTATATATAATTATTCATTATGCATTATTTAAGCATTCTAAGCATTATCTGACAAGATACCTAAGCTAAAATTGAATATTAAGATTTAAAAAAAAACTGTATAGTAGTAGCTATAACCAGCTGTTTTGTACTTATTTTAAAACAAGGTATGTTAAATGTCAGAGGGGGCACTGCCCCTCCTAATTTATTCTAGGGGGGCAATGCCCCCCCTTGCCCCCCAGTTTACGCCTATGTATGTATATATTATGTACTATGTAGATATTTATAAGTAATTATAAAAACAATACAATTGATGATTGAATAATGATAGTTGTCAATTCCATTTAACTAAAACCAGGGACCCGTATAGTATAAAAAGAACAATATTTATGATTCATCAGTCATCACACAAATCAAATCAAAAAAATTAATATTTTTAATTTTTGTGAATAGGTGCGAGGGCGATACCATATGAAAGGGAAGGGGGCGCAGATCTCAAAATCGTAACAATCTCCCAGGACGTCGGCAGGTCACACTATGACCAGAGACTATGATCGTAGTATTAATTCGTATACTACAGGTGTACTTCTAGGAATTAGGGTGAGACTAAAATATTTATTATTTTAATATGTATAAGTGTATGACGACTACGAGTAAAATATTTTTACTCCTAATTGGAACAGAACGCGAAAACTTCAATTTGGTTAATTTATAAACGGGACGGGGACACCGCACGTATTAGCTAACAAAGACACGAAAAGGGATTATCTCGGTGAGGGGTTTGCTTTTATAATTGTTTCGTTCCCAAGTTTCCTACCTGTTCTAATACTGATCATATATTATGTATTTATATAATTATAAATGCTATTTCCATAAGTCAAACTCTTGGTAGGTAATCCTAATTCCTTCTTTACTTCCAATTAAATTATTAAAAAAATCCAGTTGCCATACATCTTGCTCCGAAAGCCAGCTGTATAATATAGTACCATAATTCCATGTCCACGCCATAATAATATATTATTAATATCACCATAATGTTACATCCTTGGTTCGTTTTATAGGGACACCGTAAAATATTTTTAATCGCGACACCTTCAATTATTGTTATAATAATATTTTGTTAAAAAAATTAATTATAATATGTTTAGCCAATTACAGCACTGCTGCTTCACGGCTTTCTAATATTTTAACTTTTCAAAAATAAATAATTATTTCGTCATCTTAGACTTTATAGTTTGTACCTACCATCGTGACAGTTTGGGGATATTACCAAACATTCAGTCGTTCGTTATTTAATATTTTTATGGAAATAATTATTTATGTAAGTTAGCAAAATGAGTTAATCTCGTTTCCCATACATCTGGTAAGAACAATAGCTGGCGTGTGATGTCAGCCATTGGTTTGCACTTTGCTGACATACTTAATAATTTAACTTTGGATCACAAATGGCTTATAGTGGAGTCGTATTTATAAGCATGACGTAGTCGTCATTCACTATTCTATCTCCGTTGAAGTCTTAACAAAGACAATACGCCGAGGTAAAATATTTACATCATCTCATCTCGGCGAAATGGTCTCATTTTTAAGCACCGTGTCGATAAAGACATAGTTGCACATATCAATACGATTATCAATTAATCAAAATAAATAATAACGATATGAACAGAATTAATATAGTAACAGTGAGTATGATTAACTATAGATAAAACTAATCTATTATGGAATTTTTAATTCTATAATATAATACTAGATTTCGGACTTGATTCCATTTAAGAAAGATTTTACTCGGGTATTTCGAAGTATTCAATGGGTACAACAATTATAATTAATTAAGACACAACATTATTATGAAATAATAAAAATAATAATAAGAAGAGGAATTCAATACTGCAGTATTTAACATGTTTAGACACTTTAAATTTTAAATTCAAACCAAAGCACAAATATTATTGAAATGTACTTAAATGTATTAAATTAAACCAAAATTCTTGCAACTAACTCAGGAGTCACGAACCTTTCCCAACAGGCAACAAGTGAGCTACATTATACATTTCAAGTATCTGATGATCGACCACTATTGTTCAGGTATATAAGTATATTATAACTACAAACAGCATAAAAATTGACTGTTTAATAATATTCTTCTATTAATATTCTTCCATCGGAAAATCGTATGTTTTTCTTTGCTATAATAAATATTTTAAAAAGCGTAAGAGTGTACTTAAGATTGTACTTACTCATGTGATCGACCGCGGTTTTGGTATAACATTAATCTTTAATACTATCGATAAATAATCCTCTGAAGATCGACTAGGTGGTCGCGATAGACTGGTTTGGTACTTAGGTGGCGACCCCTGAACTCATCGATATAGAATTTTTCAAGTGTATTATACATTTATGTACTTGTCTATAAGCATAGGCGTGCGCACGGGTGCAGATAATGCTGCTTTCGCTGCACCTGACAATTTATTTTGGATTTAGTGGGCTGGTAGATATTTATTTTAAATAGTATGAGTAATTTTAAACATACTGAGTTTATTGTTAAATTAAAATATAAATGTTCAATGTTATTCAAATGAAAAATTATAATACTATTTTATCAATACACCAAGAAGATACGCCAAAAGGTACAAACTCAGGTTCTGTACAATAATGGTTTGATTGGTTAAAACAGTATTACCTAAACATTTTTTTCAGTCTTAAAATGTTTGTGACAATTCCAGTGACTATAGTTGTAGCTGAGAACGTAGTTTTTCAAAACTCAGCATTATAAAAAACAAATTAAGAAATACTATGTCACAAAAAAGATTGGATGCGCTTCTTTTTTTGTTTGTATAACAAGTACTTTTAATCAAACATTTGCTACCTAGTAATCTCAGACTTATATTGTAAGTCTATTTATTTATTTTTATTTTATGTACCTAACTTTTAAGAGTTCCAATATTATGACTAATGTATAAATACTTATTATTAATGAGGTACTAAATGCTTTTAAGTGTTATATTATTACCTATGTGATGTTTAATATAATTATAAAAGTATAGAGTAATATGTATATTATAATACATAAAAATATTATTACTTTTTATTTACAATTTACTATATTTCTTATAACTATAATAGGCTATAGGCAAAGTCGTAGAATGATAAATTTATATGGTGGGGGAGGGGGCTATACCCTATAATAATGATTCGGGTACACAAGTGATTATGAACGTATAAAATATTAAATTTTTAGACAGTGGGGCTAAACAGAATTAAGGGGGGTGGCAATATAAAGAAAATAAGTGGGCTGCTTATTGTTCTTTAGGGCTGGTTCAAAATGTATGCTGCACCCGACACAAAATCCTGCGCACGCCTACGTCTATAAGGTATCTATTTCACACATATATTTGATATTTCTACTCGCGGGAGTAAAAAAATTAACGACCTAAGCAATAACACAACATATCGTTAAAAATGCAATTGACAAGCAAGTGTCAAGAACAAAGTTGAATTCCGTTTTTTTTAGATTTCTATCGATAACAAAATTTATCGTACGTAAGCAGAACCTAAAAACTTGTGATTTTCGAAAAGTTGTATTTTATTTTACATCATACCTCTAATAGTGTTTCTGTAGCATCATCCGAAGTAAATTCGTCACATATTTGTTCACAACCAAAACCTATCTTAATTTGTCGTGTAAGTACTTTTCGTCTTAGACTTGGAAAAACGCGTTACGGTTAAAAAAACTAATGCAAACGTATAATAGGTACTGGACTTTGTACATTAATATTATAAAATCCCGTAGATCAATGATCAATCGTCGATTTTGACAATTAAAATCCGTCGATCGATATTTAATCCTTGATTTTGACAAAATATGCGCAATCATTTTTTGTTCTTGCGGGCATCTGACGTCACGATAATTTTAATTTCCTCAAAAGATAATCGCTGATATACATCGAGTTAACACCAGATTTAATTCATCTGTTGTCTGTAATAAGCGTAAAAAATTACACATAACGTGTACGCAGGTATAATATTTTAATATTCATCTTTACTTCAATTATTCAATCATATGTAATAAAATAGATCTATTATAATAGGTCGTCTTTGTGTGCTTGACGCTTTTTCCCTGGAACGTAATTTAACCATATTTTGCAATCTATTCAAATTTGTCGTGTGAGTACTTTTTGTCTTAGACTTGGAAAAAATCGTTACGGTTAAAAAAAATAATGCAAACGCAATACTGGACTTTGTACGTTAATATTTAAATCCCATCGACCGATGATTGATCGTTGATTTTGATAAGATATGAGCAATAATTTTTTGTTCTTGCGGGCATCTGACATGACTATAATTTTAATTTCCTCAACAGATAACCTCCGATATACATAGATAGTTAACACCTGATTAGTCCATCGATTAACAGGTGGTCTTTGTGTGCTTGACGCTTTTTTCCTGGAGCGTAATTTAACCATATTTTTGCAACCTATTTTAATTTGTCATGTATAAATACTTTTCGTCTTAAACTCGGAAAAACGCGTTATGGTTAGGAAAAAAACTGATATAAACGCAATACAGGACTTTGTACATTAATATTAAGATCCCGTCGATCGATCGATGACCAATCGTTGATTTTGACAAGATATGCGCAATATTTTTTTTGTTCTTGCGGGTATATGACGTAACGATAATTTTAATTTCTTCAAGAGATAACCTCCGATATTCATCGATTTCACACCAGATTTAATCCATCCGTTGCCTGTAACACGAGTAAAACATTACACATAACGTATAATATTTTAATATTCGAGTATACTTCAATTATACGATTATATGTAATAAAATAGATCTCTATTATAATAGGTCGTCTTTGTGTGCTTGACGCATTTTTCCTGGAGCGTAATTTATAACCATATTTTTGCGTGTACCTAAAACATTAATATTTTTTGTTCAGAACTTATTCTGTGTATTATTATTATTAATATATTATCATAAATGTTATACATCTACCAATGTTATGTGCAATTTTAAGCAACGAAAACCGACGAGCAAAAACCTGTTTTGCTAGGTACCTATATATGTTATAAACTGATCTCGTTGTTTCGATGATGTTTAATTAAAATACGATCTGCTTTTGATTTTATAATAATAATTACGGTCGAGATATACTCACCTACACGTTAATTGTAGTTAATGTTTTTTTTTTTTTAATATTAAAAAATTGTTCCCCAACAAAAGCGTAAAACAACTAACACATCAACAAAGAAATATTATTGCATTCGAGTAAATTACCTACATACATACGATGATTTACAAAAACAATTTATTTATACTGAGGATATCAAGTTGTATGATATAATAATTGGTTCAAGATTAAAATGTTCCTATGTGAATAAAACGTATTATTTATGATTGCCCGAGGCCATTAAATTTGCTATGAATAATTATTCTAATAAATATACCTACCTATATACCTATGTATATTGAATAAATTATAGTTAAATTTAATATTTTAATGCACTAAATATCTGTATCTCTGGATAGTGAGGTATACATTATTTATATTAATTATGGTTTTCTTTCATTTATCAGATTTTTTCGGATTCGTGAATACCCTGCTACCATTTAAATTATCATATTATCATTAAACAACAACAGCTCTTATGGGAAATTATTTCCTATTATTTCGTCATTCGCCGTAGGTACTCCACCATAATATGAAATATGTATTCCTCTTTTGATAATTATTAGGTACCATATGATGTAATAAAATCAATCAGAAACTCACTACATAATCATAATTCATATCATCAAAGATAAGGAAATAAAAAAATTGCAAAATCTTGACTCTGATATTGCGGGGAATACGTTTGTAAAAAACAAATTTTCAAAAGCTACAGTTCTAATGCTACGTAACAATATTTGTAAAATAAAATACGATGGAATATTTAAGAAAACCATATCGTCGCAGTACCTATAACTTGCTGCATATACCGAATTTGATTATTATAATAAATTGAACGTGTTAAAATATTGTGAAAAAACAAAAATTCTCACAGGAATTATACTAAAACACTATTCACTGAATAGGATATACTAGTACAGAAGCTTCTGTATATCCCATAGCCATAGCACATAATAATTAATATTTTATTGAATGATACTCTCCCTAGTTTTTTCCTTTAACAATTGTTACATTATTCAAATTCTGATTTTTATAATATACCAGCTACATCAAGACCATATTTTTATTGGCTTCCATACTTTAGATCATTTGAGAAATGTAATGTGGCAACTGGCGATATTTAAACATTTTTTTTCTTCAAATAAAAATCACCCATTTGGTCTTTTTCCTATAAATTAATAAGCAGATGATTTTTTAAACATTTTAATAAACTAATAGAAATCGAAATTCTAACGAGTAGTTTTTTACTAGTTTTTGAATTATTAAACTTTGTACATTCAGGATAATAGGTTTAAAAATAGTGGACGCTCCGACGATTTTAAAATTATACCAATAGATATTGATGTACCTATATATCATAATTTATAGCATTTTACAATTTGTAAACATGTACCTAGAGACGAATATGATAACTTCACTAAACTAAATATTACAGAGGTACATTTCGTATATTTGTTGTAAAACTATTAATGTGGATTATTAGGCATACTTACTTTAGGTACCTACGTTGTGCTTATTAATTAAGACACTATACTCAAATAGAACAGACAACAGACATAAATACAGTAAGTACATAAAAAATATAATAAAAGTAGCTTACTCTCTTCCGTTGACGTATCCATCAGTCAAATTATTTTGCCACATAAACATACTATCTATTTATACATTGTACATTATAAACGAATGCTCATAAAGGTCCATATAAAGGCGCATACTAAATGATATAGAAATAATAGATATAGAAGAACAGGAAAGTATATAAAACCACAATATAGTGCAACATTAACCAGTTCAAGAAGTTCTCCCGATTACATGATAAAGACTATATTCAATAATTTTGGAAATTATTATGTGAAGAGTCTACTACAACGTTTATGTGAAAATCAGTCTAATAAAACTCATATAAAAAAACAATTAGTAAAATAGTTAATGACCTCAATGAGAATATAATATTATGTATCAATCAAATTATAAAAAGTCGATATGTATAAATATAAATAATTAAAGAAACATTGGTGTTAATCGCGATAGATTATAGTATAATATTATAATATTATACTATAATCTACCGTGGTGTTAATATTGGTAATATAAATGAATCAATACTATTGTATATCTATAAAATTAAGGGAACATTTGAACTGTATAAAAATTTTATATATTATTACTATATATTAATATTGTATTCATCTATATAGGAACTCCGCGGTATTCCAAATACGACCTTAGCTCAGTTGGTCATATCTCTTAATAATATTATTGTTATTATTGCATTATAATAATAATTGAATTATGCTGAAATAAATAAATAGTAATAAATACTCGTTCGAACTTCGATTTAGTTTCAAAAAAACCTCTGCTTAACAATTCACAGGAAAAATTGTGATTCTCTCATTTGAATGGGAAGCTGAATTCGTGTCACCCCGATGACATACTGTCGTTCCTTATCAAATTGTATAATTAATATTATACTATCGAGTTTATATAAATATGGTTTTCACGACTTGGTGGTTTTGAGCACAATGGTTTTGACTCGGTCAAAAATTAAATATTTCGAAATTCACAACTCGAATGGTGTTAGGTCAAAAAATGATAACATAAAAGTTCAAATGCAGCTTGGGTGAATGCCATCGCAGTACCGCCCTGCTGCAGCTGCGCGCGCATACAGTGGTCGTTTAAATAAATACGAGGAGGCTGTATATATATATATATATGGTGGCAATAATATTATTACGTCGGCGTGAACGAACTAAAAAGTAAATGCCATCCATTCGAATTCAATAGCTGTTCTGCACACACACACACACATACGCACACAGGTCGTATTGCATAATATATACGTATAATATGCGTGTGTGTGTGTATTTTATGTACGTAAAATATATTTTGCAGTATAAATATTATGTACATAATATAATAACACTATTGCAGTAAAATAATAATATAAATCAGTGCGCGTGTAAAGGGCTTATGGTAAATCGTTTATTATCGCCGTACATCATATTATTATTATCTTTATTTTATTACAGTATACATAGTTATTTATTATTATGGCACTGTTTAGACCGTGTTTTATGACGAATTTTTCGATCGGAACTCTATAGTTCTAGATACATCTATACTACGCTACCCACATATAATATATTAACTGTGTGTGTGTGTACCCACATTACACGTATAATGTATATATTTATAATATATATATTATATATAGACGGCCGACACCCGAATTCGTTATACTTTTCACGCGAATCCACTCGGAGGGTTTTATATATATATATATTATGTACATAAACTTTTGCAGTCTCGCGCCACACTGGTAGGTAGGTAGGTACTGAATTAGTTAAAATGTACTTACCGTGCACTCCCGACCACGCGATTTTTTGTTTTTTGTTATTGTGTGTTCTGTGGCCCTGTGCCGCATCGGCGGGTTTTCACGGGGGGAAAAAAAAAATAATCGTGTTTGGAGTACAAAAACGCAATGTCTGTGTAATTTTTATTTTTCCAAATTTATACGCAGCCTTTATCGATCGATGCGAAGGGTTTTTTTTTATCCGTTTTCGTTTTTTCATGTTTATGCGTATTATTGGTTTACGGAATATATTGTAACCACACTGCTCCGAAAAGTGAAAAAAAAACACCGCCTAACCTAATTCTAAAATCATCACATTAAATTTCGCTCGGTCAGTCTAAAATTCGATCCGGGAGGGAGGGAGGAATATCGGCGTCATGTAAATCAGAGTATAGGTATTCAAAATGCAATATGATAAAATATCTTATCAAATATTTTTTATGTACAACATAATAGGCGTAGGACGTAGGTATAATGTTGGATAATGGATATATTATATTATTATGTAAGCAATGCATTTTTGTAGATTGACATAGGTGTAAAATATGTAAATGTGAATAAAGTGGAACGAGAAGGGTTGCGGCGCGGCGGTGACGTGGAATGGAAAAAATATTGTATATATTTATTTAGAAAACCGTCACAATTGTGTACCTACAGTCTCGATGGGTATTTTTATACGGGTCAAATGTCACATAGGAAATCTCTCGGGGAGTTTTCAGAATCACATGCGCTTGTCCAGTGATGTGGCTGAGATACATATGATAAAAAAGGAATTAAAATGTCAATATAAGCTCCATAATATATAGGTACCATGTTTGATGCACTCAACTTAATATGTACGGACAATATTATTCCAAACATTAATTTTAATGATAACGGGCAATGAGAAATTGTAATATCATATTGTATCATACCTAAATACGATCGAAAATTTCGAAATATGACCAAAATAAGAAATGTCACAACGTAGGTACAACTCACTGTAGTTATAACATAATATCATTAATTTCGAAAATATTATATTCAAGCTCAAATATTCATTTTACCTTTTTTTACACCCCGACGAATATCAGATTACGGCGGTGCACAATACTGCACAACTTACTTACGTCTTGGTGGACAAATCTCAAACACTGGTTGAAACCTATATTATGATAAATTGATATTCTGTACTGATTCTGATAAGTGACGATGATTATTATAAAATTATACGATTTTTAATAGATTTTTATATTTTATCCGACCAATATTCGGGGAAAAAAAATGTACAAAATATGTATTATTTACCTACCACATTGTGAATATTTTACTGACAACAGTTTGCTATGCTTGTACTGATTGCGATTCATCTATTTTGTCTGACCTTGAAAATTGATCTCATAATGCAATCGATAACTTATTTTCAAGGGAAGCTAGTGCGAAATCTTAAAAATATTAACATATATTTATTATTTACTTATTATTATTATAAAATTACGCATATGATATACTGGTGCAAACGCCAACACTTTGGTCGGTTCGAGTTATTGGCAATATTGGAAGTCACTTTTAAAATATTGCAAAATAATAATTAAATTGTCCGTAACCGACAAAACTGTCATAAATTTTACTTAAATATATTAACTTCAGGGACGAAGTTACGGCGTGACAGTTTAACCAGTGGGCACCGAGCCTGCAGTATTTTCTTGTTTTTACATAATTTTATAAATCTGACACCCTTCTAAAAACTTTAACTTTACAACGCCTCTGACGGTTAATGTACAAATATTGTTATTGAATTTAAACGGATAATCACTTTCTGCTATATCTACATCTCATTGTAAATATACTTCCGGTATTTTTTGATTTTTATGCGATATCTTTTTTTTTGCAAGGATTACCTAGCTGTGTGTATAGGTAATACATTTTTTTTTTTTTGATTTAATCAATTTCATGTTTTTATAGGATTAGATAGGTATTATTTTGCGGGTCATCATACTGCTGCAGTTTACGAAAACCAGAAATATTGCCAATCCTAGAATGAATCTACAAGCATTAGAAATATGTTTAGTCCAAAGTAAGTATAAGAACATTTTCAATACGTAATGCCTTTTGTATAGGTAGCCAAAACGTGTCATTACTAATGTAAAGTAAACGAAAATCAAAGGATTGTAATGTAGGTAGATCTAAATCTCCTAGTCAAAGAATATAAAATGCTCATATCAATATCGCATTAAAAATGCGTAAAAAAATTTTAAATCAATTGTTTTCAACATTCATATTCAGACTAGTTCAGGCCATTTATATATTTTGCGAAAAAAAATAGAAACAATGTAGGTAAATTAGCTTAAAGTATAGGTACCTACTTATTTAAATTTGCAACATTCGATTATAGCATATCGATATAAAGTTTTTAAGATCACTAAACTGTTATAATATTATGATGTAGGTACCAGCTGAATTGTTTTTAAAATACTGTAAGTGCTTTGAAAATGTTAGTAAATAATATTTATCTATCAACATATTTGATTTGTGGAAATAGTCTAAATATAATAAAGACTATATTCGGTCCAGTGAGAGAACAATAAAAATTCGGTTCTTCTGCTCATCTTCATGCAACATCCTACCATAGCGATTAGCAAAACCAGTCTCGATTATATCTATTTCATACTTTTGTAGTTTTGTTAAACAGTCCTTAGTAATATTTTAATAGCTGAGACACTACTCATTAGAATTTTGAATTAGATACCTACATAAAAATGTTTGACAAGATTATCAAATAAATTATTTATTGGTAGGTAGTTATCATTTTAAAAACAGAAGTTTGTATCACCACACAATACTCTAAAAATAGTAATAGAAGAATCTCAAGAATTTGAAAATATGGTATTTAAGTAGGTATAATTCAAAATTTCCAAAATCCGAAATTTAATAAATTGATTGATGAAGGAAAAAGGGAGTGAGCATTATTGGTGAACTACACCGTATACTATTTAGAAAAATATTAAAGCAATTAATTAATCATTACTAATAATTAAAAGTTAAATCAAGAGAACCCTGTTATGCCTACACATTTACACAATATATTATTGAGACAATATTACTTACAAATGTATATCAAAGGTAAATGTTGAAATATAATTTATAAAAAAGTATAAAATTAATATTAGATAGGATCTACCTTAGAATTGGTAATCTTATTGGATTTTTTAAGACAATGAAGTTTGTGGAAAGGAGAAGTACATCATTTGGCCGTATAGTAATCTTCCTCCAATAATGAGATACCATTTTCGGATTTTCCTCCAGAAAAAAAATAAAAAAATAAATCTTGACAATTTTCCTTCGATAAGAAATATTAAAAATATAATAAATATATTTTATTTTATGAAATTGTTTTCGTAGAATAATCCGGTTGTTGCGTAGATCTCTGCATAGTTCATTACTTTGTCCGTGATCGATGAACGCTGAGGCCTGACAAAAAATAATAGGTATAAGTGGCTCGTGCGGGAAGGCGATTTTCCGCCCTTGCCACACAAAATACTGTTTAAGTCATATTATACTAACCAAAAGCAAATATATTTTCCTTTGAATTATTAACAATTATAATTAAAATAAAACAAATACGTATCTCATTTAGGATTATTCAACGTTACGACGCGACGTTACGATGTCATCGACACTGTTATTTTTTCTTTATAATAAATAATAATATAATACCTACAGTAGGTACACAACAATACATCACGGGTGTCAGCTAAAATATCGGCTAAATACTTTGATACTTGGAGGAAAATGGAAACTAACGTTTTTTATGGAGGAAAATAGTAGGTAGATTAATTTTTGAAGGAAAATTGACCCGACACACCATTTTCTTTCGAGTAAGCTTTGGGTCGAAAATCAATCTTATATTTTTTATACTGTAGCTCATAGCCCCTTCAACAAAAGTGGCCATGACATATTATATAATATAAATTATTATAATAGTTAAATTTTATAAATTAGTTTGTGTTAGGTAATCCGAGGTCAAACTTATTACTGGAAAGGCAAAAAAGCTTCTAATGTGTAATGTCATATTAATTAAACTATAAATAAAATAAATCATTTTCACTGTGTCTACTGTCCACTGCAGGCTGTTATTATCTATCAAGCATTTTGTAATTATTTAAATTTTTAAATTTTTCAAATGGTTTAAAATGTACCAATTAAAGTGAAACTCAAATGTATTCTAAAAGCAAAACCCAGCGATACGTGAAACTTATCTGTTTACGCTATTTACAATGGTTCGTGTGTAACTTTTTAACTAGGTACCTACAGGGGCGTATACAAGGGGGGGTGAGGGGGTCAGATCCCCACATTGGCTTTTTAATTTTTATTACCATAGTTAAAAGTTTTGAGAGGGTGGGGGATTTTCCAATTTTCCCCTCCCATTTATATGTCGTTTTTTTTACCCCCACACCCTTCAGAAATCATGTCTACGCCACTGGGTACCTACCTACTTGTTTCGTAAACATGTTTAAGTCTATATACAAGAATAATTCAAACAGTATCTTTTTTGTTTTTTTTCGTGAAAGCGACAACAATATGGCCATCCAGTGATATTATTGACAGGATTTAATAACATAAGTATAATATTACAGAAGCTTAAAGATATGAAGGCTATACTTAAATACTAGGTTAGATGATACGGTATAGGGAGAGATTTATATTGTTGAGACAATCGGCTGCGACGATTAACTTTAAAGAGTATCTATATTATTATCTGTTTATTAATCCCATTATAAAATTATAATAGGACCGTTCAAGTTAAACGTTTAGTAATGAATATCTAGTTGAATTATCCTTGAAAATAAACTTAAAAAAATATTGACTAATAAAAGTAAATAAATAGTAATATAAATAATAACTTATTGTATAATATTATTTATAAACTTAAAAGAAACAACTAATTGTACAAAACTAGCGTCAACCGTACTTGATCGATTATGATAACATACCTGATACATAATATATACAACATAGGTAATATGTGATAAAATAAATGTTTCAATTTAATAAAAATATTATATTCGTAGTACTTACGTCGCCACGCATGATTGTAGCCGCATTATATAATAATGTTAGTACTATAGATTATTATAATGTTATTATGTAGAATAAAATGTTGTAGGTACAGCCTACAATTTAATAAAATTAATATTATATTATTTAAATATTTCAAACTTTTATGAAGTATCAATGTATTGCTATATTGCAATACCTATTTTTTATAGTAAATTTGGATAAGACTATAACATTAGTTTTATCCTATGTATAATTTGTTTTTATTATTTTTTAAATCATTATTATTATCTGTAACGCGGTACTTACCTACTTATTGGTACAATGGTACTAAATTTAAATATATAAACAATAAGTTATGTATACCATTTAATTGCTTGAATGCAAATCAGAACGAATACAATATTGTATAGATTACTGAATAATAATTTATTTACTAGTATTTCCTAGTTTATATATAATTCCAATAATTAGGTATGATTATAATATTTTTTATATTATCAACGAGATTACTCGTAACTTTTTTTGTCTGTTTTTTTAATACATCTCATGTTTTTCAGGTGAATCCATTTTTCAAAACTTTTCAAAAAACGAAGTAAGCAATTTTAATTTTTAGAGCTTGGTATCTTGTATTTTTACTATAACTTAGTATTTATTCATTTCATTCATTATAAATTTATAATAATATTCTTGGAGGTTGGAGCTATCTGGATTTTGGCCAGAAAATTAAAGACCAGACAGCTCCAAGTACGTTATATTTCCCACACGGGTTATCGGATCTGTCTCGTTTTCGACTCTTTCGGATATATCTATACTTTATACTTAGGTACTCGTAATTTTTTTTTCTTTATCAAATATTATCTAAGCCGTACTTATGATGAGAATGGATTAGTCTTGTTTTTTGCACACACCCCTTCATTTTGTTTGTAAGTTGTTTTATAATTCCTTTTCATCACTAATCATATTAATATATAAAATATCTTATACATAAAACGAGTAAACTCGAGTGCCACAAAATCGTATCTTTGTGATTTACCTACAAAATTATAGCATTATAATATTATAGCACTTTAAGTTAGAATAATAATTATATCTTATAATAGTTTATCAGTCATACGACCTACTAACCTAACCTACAAATTTACTCAGAACAGACTGTCTGCGAGACTTTTCCTTTTTCGTCTAGCCGTTGTTTCCCGCATTGGATCAATCCATATTTTCGATAAGTACCTACCTACGTCTTATCTTACGATATTTTTTTTCGACGAATTTCTATAGTAAATAGGTCACTATGTAGTAGACTGCAAGTTAACCATATGTTTAACCACAGTATAACTAATGGCTGGAGGGAGGGGTGTTTGACGGTATGGTCCTTGCGCCTGCTTACCCGAAGAAGAAATTATTTTAATATTTTATTATAAAGGAACATTTTAAATCTTATGTTGTGAGTTGTGACTTAAGTTTTTTAAACCATGTATCCACATTATTAAAATTTATCTGCTCGTATTTAAATTCTTAAGTTTTAATATATAAGGTACCTACCTAGGTATAAACAATTGTAACTACTAAATAATGTTTATAACAGACACAAATTATTAAATATAATATATCACAATTTAATATGAAATAAAACTTATGTATTAGGTCATGAAATTGTTTACAAAAATATTCCATGTATTTTTTTTTTTATTTGATCTTAAAAAGCATCGGCAGCTAAGGCCATTAGCATTTTGTAGGGGCTTACAGTTGGTTGAGGAATATACGTTTGTGTGAGGCGAGGACTCGTCAATAAAAATCCGGGAGGACACCCATCCGGCAACTAACGACGCGTCGGCTGATGCTTGACCTCAGAATACGTTAGTGACTGAGGCCAACCTCCGAGCCACACCAGGCCCCGTGCATTGTATTATATACACATACAAAATTATATTTCATTGTGCAATGGTAACGCAGGAAATTAAATGTTGATCTTAATTTGATTTTTTTGTATCAAAATATTTTTATTTACAGTTTAAAAAAATAAGAAAACTTCTAAATTCCTTAAGACAAGTTTTACATTCAATCTGCATTAGATTCTTCGTTTGGATCGTCTTCGGCAAGACTATCATCATCTCCAGAATCCGTGCTATGTTCATGTAAAAGCACATATTCCCTGGAGCTGAACCCGAACTTAACGACGTCTTTCTCCATTAGTTCCACATATTTTTTTGAGTCTATACGCTGGTTATTAACATAAGTGCCATTAGCTGACTCTAAATCGATAATATATGGTCGAATACATCTGACACGGCGCCTATCTTTTTTGGCTGAAACTAGCCTGTATTGAAGAGCTGCGTGCTGTTTTGAGCACGACGGATGATCTATTGGTATGTCCGCTACTTTACGATCACGTCCGAGTAAATACCCACTTTGTCTGTGTATGTGTAATACAGGTAATTGTTTCTCTCCTTTGAATGGGTATAGCCGCCAGCGTCGTTTCGGTTTTCTCGCCTCGGCTGGCTCACTGTACTTTATAACTACGCCATTAAAAGTATTTGTATCCTCGGCTAACTTGCCAGTAGTTTCAAAGTTTGGTTCTTCTTTTTTCGCATCTGGTTTCTTTTCACTAGACGACGAGTCTTTAGTGCCCCATACGTGATCAGAATCTGACCTGCCTTGATGTCTCGAGTTGTCCCTGCGATCATTCCTTGGTCTTTTTCTACGATCATCATCGTCGGAATTCGAATTATGTCTTCGGTGCTGTCGTTCAGAGGATTTGTTGTTGTCACGATAATTGTGTGGCTTTCGACGTTCAAAATTGTCTTCTCTAAAATAAAATAAGTTAAAAACAATTAATTGTCATGTTAACGTTTAAATGTTGAACATTTAAGGGTCATAGGAAAAACAGTTAAATAATCATTGACGAAACCTTACAGCAAGAGCCGATATCACTAAAAACATATTGTTCATCAAACAAAAATCGCTAAGATCTAAATGTAATCACAAGTTTGAAATTTGATAGACTAGCCATCAAACTCTGATGTTGACTCTGGTAATGTAAAGTATGTCGAGACCTTATGGCGTTTATGCACTTCTATCGTCATTCATTACCTCGTTCGTGTTAATAAAGTAATGATACATAAAAAAAAAAATAGGGACAACAAAAAAGGTTATTATTTGTAATGTAAAGAATATAATAAGTACTGTAATAAGTATTATATATTTATATACCTAACCTATAACAAATAAATAATCTTGTTTGTAAAAGCACCGAAAAAAAATGCGGAAGTAATTTAAGTCATACAAAATAGAACAAACAAATATTTAAGATTATATTACATATTAGTATATTACCAAGTCAGACACACAAAAATGTTGACGGATGTGATACAACGTTTCATAATCACGAATTGTTCGTATAATCGTATGTGGCCATGCCATATCTTATTTTATTGGCCAGTCAAATTTAAGAAAATTGGTTTACTTTTTACGACTCCGATTGCTATAACACTAGTAATTATTTTAGATGCTATTATATTGACTAAATGTATGTGTAGTGTGCATATGCCTATTTCCTAATAAAAATAAACCATTTTAATTAAATTAGGTACCTACGTAATATAGTAAATAAATAATAGGAAATGCAAAATAATCTTTACTGAATCGATTTCCAAATTTCCAACATGATAGCAGCGCCAGTCAGTCCTGAATTAGATTCGTCAAATATTATTTATTTGCATAATATTATTGACCTCTGACTTCTGAGTATCTACAGGTCTAAAGATAATTTCCTATTAATCGCATTAGAAAAAAAAACGTTGCCGGTTCGAACCTCGATCACGAACGGCATTTTTATCTGGACAGGCAACTGTCGAGGTAAAAAGATATATTAGCCGTTGGAATTCGGAAACTGGAAGGCCACAGGAAATCATCACATGCAAATAAGCAATAATGTTCTCCAGTATATCTGTACTCGAATCACAAAAAAAGAAATAATAAGGGCACATCCGGGCACGTGTACATGGCGGAGTCCAACTCCCTTTTCCACTCTAAGGGCCCGTTTTACAATCATAGTTTAAACCTCGGTTACGCTTGAACCACTGATTTTACCGGCCGAATTCAGTGGTTTAACCGGAGTTCAACTATTGTAATACGGGCCCTAAATGTTTTCAAGAATACTTTCTGTCATCTCGGTCAAGCAAGAAAACATTTAATTAATTGTATTCTATGCGTACAATTATAATTTATATTATAGATGTACAAGATTTATTTTTCAATATTAATATAAATAACTAATAATTAATAAAAATATATTTTTACTTATGACTCCCCCTCCCCGGTCACCACAACTCAAAATGTATTTTTGAATATGTACTGTACAGTCAAAACTTCGCACGATTTGTAAAATGAAATCACATTAGAATTATTGAACATTTCGTTACTGCCGTTTGCGATTATAATACTACAATAAAAATATTAATTTGTTTAGATTGAACTTTTCTGTTTTACCAAACACCTTTTTTTTGCATTGACTTAATATGTAGTTAAGCATTCTAAAAACAATTAACAAGTCAGAATTTGGCGGTCGGACTCAGTTTTAAAGTTATAACTTATAGCTAATTGAAATGAATAGTATTTTCATAAACACCCTGGGTGGTCGCGCTAGCGCATAGCTCAGACAATTAAAATTGAAAACATCCCTCGATTTGTTATGTATATTGTATATACCTTGAATAGGTATCGGAATTCAAATAGCTATAACTTTAAAATTAAGTCCGACCGCCAAATTCTGACTTCACTATCGTTTTCACAATGATTACGTTAAAACAAAAAAAGAGTGTCCGGTAAAACAAAAATATGCCATAATTTTTTTGTCGAGATTTCTTGTTTATATTTAGTAAACAGAAAGCTTACACAAGTCAGCAACCACTGTTTTTAGACTTTTAACGTTTTTTAAGTGAATTTTATTTATACTATCGTTGCAACATTAATTTAACTCGAGACTATTTTCATCTGAGTTTATTTTTTATTATGATTAGGTTCTATTAATTGTTAGGCAAGGAAAAGTTGAATTTTATCTTTTTATGTTTTGGTTTATTTGTAAATGTGGATAATATAGATAATTTATGATAGGTTTTAATCAAAAAATATAGTTTTAGCCTTTAGGGATAATAACATTTTTTTTTGTAAGAAATTACAGATGTGATATATTTTAGTTAATTTGGTATTTTCTCCATGTTTGGCCAATTTTAGGTTATTAGGTATTATTAACAATTCAACTTTAGAATATAATCTATTTGAAAAGTACTTCATAGCATATGACATATTATTTTTTAAGTTATGTAACAAATAACTTATAATTTTTGCATTTTCATATTATTAAAAAAAAACTATTTAAAAGAGTACTAAACAATATAATATACTTATCACAAATATGCTTTTAAAACATTTAAAAACTAATAGAAAAAAGCTAAAAATCACTCTTCTTAATATTATTTGAGTCTATGATAATGGATGTTCTCACTTGGTGAGAATAAATAAATTTTCATTATTGTTATTCGAATATATTAGAATAATATAAAAATAAAAACACATATTTTTTAACGAAAAATAATTTGTTAAATTGTATAAATTTATAATATTTTTAACATAATTTAATGTATACTATACACAAATAATTTTTACATAAATATTTGGACACAAAAGAAAACAAGTTGGTATTAGTATAATAAATATAAATAAGTTAAAATATAATTTCATCAATAATATTATATCTTAATAATGCACACTTATATGAAAAATATTACTCCTCATTAAATAACTCGTTAATACTAGTAAATAATTAACATTTAATAGGTAATTAATTATCACAAAAATTGAATCACCAAATTGCATAAACACTATGATATGCAAGTTGATACTGGTAATATGCTACTCATTTAATTTTTTGTCATTTTCAGCTATCACGGGGTAAGCTAATGTAGTAGTCAGAGAATCATTGTGTTCTTCTAAGGAAGTTTGAGAATAATGCATGACTAGATCTTTTAGAGAAGAATATATATTGTAAGGTTCAGCAAATCCAAATCCTTTTGGAGTACTGTACACTATACAATGATTTACAACTCCATTGCAAACTATAGATAATGCTGATTGCCCTGTACGACTAGGTCGTATCAAAAATGTTCCATTACGCCTGCCATTTAACAGGCGCTCAGCATCTACACGTGAACAGGGTTGCAGCAGCCAAGTACCCTCATCTAAATGAGAGAGGTTTTGAGGCAGTTGGATATCTTCAGGCTTACAAGTATTCCAATCAGTGCCGTTCAACACTCGATGAATTGCTTCGTAAGCCACACCATGGTTCAATAACCACCGAACTGATTTATCTTTTCGGCGTGTGAGTACTGCACCTTCTTGTTTTAATTGATACATTTGCCGCTCCAATGTCTGACTATAGTCCACTTGTCTAAAAACAAAATAACTAAATTTAATATCAAATAATATAATATATATATTTTAAAAAAAACATACGTGACTAATTTCTCCTCAAGTACCGCTTTGCTATCTAGCAGTAACTTAATTCGTCTCTTTACTATTTCAATATTTTTAACTAGATTATCAGATTCATGGCGTTCAGCTTCGTTAAGAAATTTATCATGTACTCTTAACTGATCTTCAAACATTCTATTCACTTCCTGGTACTGCTGCAGTCCCATACGCATTGACGATGTATCGACCATTGCAGTCTGAAATTCTTTAGATAATTTTTCATATGAAATAGATTTCTTCAAAATATCTTTAAGCAGTTCGATCAAACGCATCCATACAACGTCTACATTTAAACTTTTCCAAGTACCAAACTCTTCATCTTGATGTAATCTGGACACAGGGTACAATAACTTTACATCTAATGTTGCATTATATTGTGACAAAGAAACTTTAC
This sequence comes from Acyrthosiphon pisum, assembly GCF_005508785.2. NCBI lineage: Eukaryota > Metazoa > Arthropoda > Insecta > Hemiptera > Aphididae > Acyrthosiphon > Acyrthosiphon pisum. Next base: position 109,048,239 of record NC_042495.1, read on the forward strand.
GGTAATGGTTCACAAGATCAATAACAGAAGAAAAATTGTAAGGTTCTGAAAAACCAAATTTTTCATTTTTGTGATATATTTTTATTAATTTATTGGTTCCTCCTTTCCTTAATGTCAAGGTATACTCTCCAGCCTTATTTGATGCATTTCGAACCAGAAACGTACCATCAGGCTTGTCAGCAAGTTTTTCTTGTACATCATCTCTGGTTATGTCACCCCAATACCATTCTGCTTCTTCTATGCAACTGGGTTCTAGTAATGGATTTTTCAGTCTAGTTGCAATTGATTCGATAGATTGAGGGCGATTTGCTTGTGATAGTTTACGAGGTGGTAAAGCTGGTGCGCCTGTGGGAGACATGATGCTTCATGACTCATAGGCTTTTACCAATATCTGTTACAATTAATTGTCAACAAACAGCAGGATTTCTGAAAAAAAAAAATATATATGTGAATAAACGTTTGATCAACAAATTAAAGTAAGATTATTGAAGTTTTTTAAAAATACACGAATTATTATTATTCATAATGTGTCAAAAAATGAATAAAATTACCCTACGAAACGATTATTGTTTTAGTATAATTTAATAAAGAATAACCTCATGTAAAAGTTTAGTTTTAGTTTAATACACTTACCAAGAGCGTTTATGCTTACTACATCGGCGTTAACTGAATGACTTTAATCAGTGTTTTTTTTTTTCAAAATGTGATAAGAAATTTGAAATTGACATCAAATTCTAGAAAATTACACTTATAAAAATATATATATATTATTTTTTTTTTTAAATTTACTGTAAAATATTAAAAACTGATAGGATATTGATGTTTTTACACGTCTTATTAAAAGAGAAATCACTTGCGTACACGACCAATAATGTAAATTAACAATAACAATAGAATAATAATAATAAAAATTAAATTTTAAATATTTTTATTTTAATATACGTTTCGTTAGGAATATCTAGGCAACTTAAAAAATTCTATTTTAGTAATATAATAATTTTTATAAGGCTGAGATCATAGGTACATAGTACCGATGCATAAACAAAACACTCCATTTTTTAAAGGCACCTTATACTTAATAAAGTATAAATTAATAATCTAAAAAAATTATGAAACATTTAGGTACCTAAAATGTTTTAATTATTTCATGTTATAGTTATGAACCTATAAATAATCAGAAGTATAATTAAATAAGATTTTTACTAATTGTAGGATTATTCTATCGTCAGCTGGATGTCGTTTATATTAACTAACTATGAAAATGAGAACAACTAGTTGTAAAAGCTTTATATCTTGCAAGATATTCCATAAAAACATATATTTAGATTCAATCACTATTGTTAAAGTCAGGAAGAATGGTAGATAAATATATAGGTAGTTAATCAAAAAAAAAAAAAATACCTAGTCAAAACTATCAAAATTGATTTTAGAGTAAGTAATCTATGAAAATCAGAATGTACACAAAATATATTTTTTTTTCTAACAGCCAAAACCTCGGCAAAAACAATGGTAAGTGATAAATAATAATGATTAGCTTATATTATCACGTTTTTCTCAAACAAACTAATAAGGCCTACACATTTATCATTGGAGTTAAATGTGTTATTACACTAAAATCATAGTTTTTTCTTGTAAGATACATTTTCAATCTGTATAATTTAAATTTTATTGCACAATAATATTTAAACCAGCTGAGAAAATAGAATAAATGTATTATTCATTTTATGATTAACTTATATAAAATAACTAAAATAATGAAGTTGTCAACTTTTTTAAATTTAGAATATTAAAATGTACTGTTTTGAATATAGGTATCTACAATAATATTATAAATTAAATTGAGTAATAAAATAACACAAATAAAATAATTTAGATGTTAAAAGTTAAAACTATATATTGAAAAAGTTAAGATTAGCTAAAATTAAATTATACCTAAATAATATATAATAATAGTCTAAAATTATAAAATCTTCACGGGGTATATCATTAAAAACAATAAACATATGTTTTGTTTATACTGTTCTAAACAATTTTCAACAAATAAAATATTGAATATTACTAGAATATTAATTGTATTCAATCATAACTCAGAAGCGAGGGGTAAATACCTGACAGAAAGTTTGTACACCAGATTACTGATTTCGATGATTATCCATGATTTACTACAAAGATTACCTATGATTACCCATGAATACCCATGATTACTATCACCTTATGTATACTGATTACTCCCAAGATGTTTACCCCTCGCTCAGAAGGTTATGAATTACATTTTTTATTTGAAAGTACCATCGAATTACGCATACAAATTTTGAAGAAAAAAAAATCCAACAAATTTTCAGGGAGCTAAACTGCGTTGATGTTGAATATTTGTCACATAGGTACTCAACTAGTAGATTGTCATTAGAATAAGATTATACTAGATTCTAGTGATTCAAAATTTTGAAAAAAATGAGTTATAGATATTAAGAATCCCAAACACTGTCTATGGTATTATTATTACTTGATTCTTATAGTGCAAATTATTTGAAATTCTACAAATATACTGTCACACTTTACTATTGAAGAAAACTTATAATACAGCATAAGTCTCAGTCAATCACATAAAATGTTTAAACGGGGTCTAGGGAGTAAACACATAATAACATACCAAGTGAAATCGTTGAATTTAACATGGGTACCCAATGTTGAAACTAGGGATCATCAAAATACCGGAAACACACACAATTGGCACAATTCAATTAATCAAACGACGTCGTTTATAATTATTATAAAAAAACAAAGCATCATTTCGATCAACAAGCGTAAGTCTGACGGGTACCAAGATGTCAATGATTTCACAACAGGTACACCAGCTACCTATCGCAGTACTGCTTAGGGAGATATCTACAAAATACCTATCTACATTTTGTTTTGATTGACACTTACCATTCATGCCTACCTACCGCAGTACTGTTCAGAGAGATATCTAAAAAATACCTATCTACATTTTCTTTTGATTGACACTTACTGTTCATGCCTTTTCGACGTCTGTTTGTGTCTTCTTTCCGCCGTGTCTAAACGCCCGACCATGGTCGGTATCATAACGTACCTACGTCCGGCTATCTCAGTTTCCCTCTGCAATCTTATTAAGATACAAATAATAATATAATAATGATATTTTGTACTATTAACACCTTAAATACCGCACGCACGCACTTGGAAATAAGAATATTAAGATATAATGGACTGGAAAACTGGAAACAATTAACGATATTGGTGTCCGGTGATGGCCGTGATGGGTACGATTTAAGATAGTACTATCGTTGATGATCGACTGGGCCACGGGGGGAGTGGGAACGACCCATTGCTGCCAAACATGGTAAAATGGTCAATAATATCCAACAATATCACTTTTATGGCTTAATACTTATTTATTGTTTGATGATAGGTGACAGAACAATAGAACCTTTTTTTTTTCTATCTAAACCTAAACGGTATTAGAGAAGCTAATAATATGTGCAAATCACGGACGCGATGTAGAGAAGATATTATCTTAGATAGATCTTCTCTTCTTTGTGGTTCGTCCGTCTTGTCGGTTGGTATCTCTATTCCGTGGTTTTTCTGTGACGATAGCGCTTATCAAGAGTTATCATCCATTATCTTCTTATACACAGAAGATAATAAAACATAATATTTTGATGTAAGTTCAAAGTTGTTTACTTGTTTAGTTGCTTGTACTATTTGAATCGTTTACATTATTTGGATTTGCAAAATGCAAACGTAAGTCTCAAACTAAAATATTATTATTTGTTTTTTTTTTTTATATGTTCAATTAATAATTTAACATTTCAAAAAAATAATGTCCGAATTCAAGGTTCCGCATAAGGTAATAATGACTTACACAGCATTGATTCTGAAATACTATTATAATCACTTAATTATTGGATTTAAAAATTTTACTATTGAACAGTTATATTTAATTTGTGTTATTTGCTTCAGCGGTATCGAAGGGACAATGATGTAGAATCCAATTCCGATGATGAATATGTACCATATGTGCCCGTCAGAGAACGGAAAAAACAAGAGTTACTCAAATTAGGTAGACTCTCAAAGGTAATATTAATTTTATACTGTGTATTATTATAAATAGATTAATCAGTAAATTAAATCTGTAGTATTTAATATTTTTCTTAGCTTAAAGAAGAGTCTGGAAAAGTTAAAATATCTAGTGAGGAATTAGATGATGATGAATCTGAAGGACAAGTATGGGGTAGGAAATCAAACATTAGTCTTTTGGATCAACATACAGAACTTAAGAAACTTGCCGAAGGTAAGATTATTTATTTTTATTAAATATTATAAGAATATTCATATAGTGTGTTATGTAAATTACAGCAAAAAAAGAAAGTGAAATGGAAAAACAATTAAAAGAAGAAGAAAAAATTTTGGAAAGCGTTGCAGAAAAAAAAGCCTTGATGGGTGTGGCTGAGTTGGCCAAAGGCATCCAATATGATGATCCAATTAAAACAAGGTTACAATAAACATTGGTTAAAACAACATTAAAATACTATTTATTTTGAAACTTTGTTAAATAAATGTTATTTATTCATTCTAGTTGGACAGCTCCGCGATATATTTTAGCCATGCCAGAAGAACGCCATGAAAATGTACGTCTTAAATTACGTATACTAGTTGAAGGTGAAGAAATTCCTCCTCCTCTCAAATCGTTTAAAGAAATGAAATTAAACAAGGGTATTATGGCTGGACTTTCTCAAAAAGGTATTAAAAAACCAACACCAATTCAAATCCAAGGAATTCCCACTGTGTACGTATTATACAAAACAAATTTGTCAGTCATTATTAGCTTAGATTATTTATTTAATGAAATATTTAAATATTATGTATAGATTATCTGGAAGAGACATGATTGGTATAGCATTTACCGGTAGTGGTAAAACATTAGTTTTTGTACTGCCACTTTTGATGTTTTGTCTAGAACAAGAAATAAAATTACCATTCAAGCCTAATGAAGGACCTTATGGTATTATAAATAGTATTTTATGAATAAATTAATGAATAACATTTGAACTGTTTCATATTTTATAGGATTAATAATTTGTCCATCTAGAGAATTAGCAAAACAAACATTTGATATTATTAATCATTATATGACATTTCTGGAGCGATCCAATTATCCAAGACTTAGATCATGTTTAGCTATAGGAGGCATACCCGTTTTTGAATCACTAGATGTTATTAAAAGGTAATTTTTAAACAATCAACTTTATTTTTATGTATATAAATAAACATATAAATATTATATTGGTTATTTTTATTTGTATTATTTAGAGGTGTGCACATAATGGTAGCAACTCCTGGTCGACTAATGGATATGTTAGATAAGAAAATGATAAATTTGGAAGTTTGTCGGTTTGTTAATACATTTTAATCTTACTTTTTTAAAATATTTGAATTTAATGACAATTAACATTATTTACTAGCTACCTTTGTATGGATGAAGCTGATAGAATGATTGATATGGGTTTTGAAGAAGATGTGAGAACTATATTTTCATTTTTTCAAGTTAGTATATCTTTTAATATTTATAATAATTATCTCAAACACTGTGATTATAGTAATTGTATATTATCAATTTATATTTTAGGGTCAGAGACAAACATTGTTGTTTTCAGCCACTATGCCAAAAAAAATTCAAAATTTTGCTCGATCAGCCCTAGTTAAGCCAATTACCATCAATGTTGGTAGAGCAGGTGCAGCATCTATGAATGTCATTCAAGTAAATTTTTATTTTTATTTCTAATTTATCATATTTTATCTAATAAAAAAAAATGTATTTAATAATAGGAAGTAGAGTATGTCAAACAAGAAGCAAAAGTTGTTTATTTGCTAGAATGTTTAAAAAAAACTACCCCACCAGTTTTAATTTTTGCTGAAAAAAAACAAGATGTTGATGCAATACATGAATATTTATTACTCAAAGGAGTTGAAGCTGTGGCTATACACGGAGGAAAAGGTATAGTTAGTTTTATATTTCCTTATAATTGCTTATTATATTTTTACACCTGTGTTTAGATCAAGAGGAACGTTCAAAATCTGTCGATGCGTTTAGGAAAGGCCAAAAAGACGTACTTGTTGCTACTGATGTAGCTTCAAAAGGTTTAGATTTTGAAGAAATACAGCATGTAATCAACTATGATATGCCTGATGATGTAGAAAACTATGGTTTGTGATTAGAAACATAATAATATGAATATTTTTTTATGTTTAATAACAATGATTTTACTTTTGAATTTAGTACACAGAATTGGTAGAACTGGTCGTTCAGGTAAAACTGGTATAGCTACAACATTTATCAATAAAGCAAATGATGAATCTGTACTGTTAGATTTAAAGCATTTGTTAATAGAAGCTCGTCAAAATGTTCCATTATTTTTATCCGAGTTGGAATCAGAAAATGAGAAATACTTGCAACTTGGAGGTTCGAATTTACTATATTTTTTTTTTCATTGCGGAATATATTTAACTTAAATTTATTATTTTAGATGAAAGAGGTTGCAGTTATTGTGGTGGTTTGGGCCACAGGATTACAGACTGTCCTAAATTAGAAGCAATACAAACCAAACAAGCTTCTAATATTGGCCGTAGGGATTATTTGGCAACTAGTGCAGCAGATTATTAGTTTCACAATTACACAAACGTGATATGTATTATACTGACAATTTTACAAGGCTGGTTTACTCAATTAAAATGTATAAAATAAAAAATCTTATCTGATATTGTTTGAACTATTTTATTGTGCATTGATTGAATCAATCTATTATAATCAAAACTATTAAGTATTAACTGGATTTTGATTTGTGAAAATGTACATTTTGACTGAGCTCATTAGTTATTAAAATATTATTTTTGTACCTGTATAATTGCACTTTAGTATAATGTAAATCTTAGGTTTAACCGGTATACTTTTACCGTCACATATTATACATCTATTTTTTACACAGACTTCTATACTGTAGTATATGTACAATGTACATATGCCACTTGTTTCACTAGTTATCACTCATGAATTCTCATGGAGAATGCAGTTATTAGCATAAATATGCGACGAGTATACACAAGCACATCTCAAGCATCGACTCGTTGCTTATAATATTATGTGCTTCAAATATCGGGTGATGGCTCCATCCATATAGTATATTATCTGAGATAAAATTGTTGTAGGCACAGATATAGAAAACAAAAATGTATTATTTAATTTTTGTTATTTATATTTGACAAAAGTAATATTTTACTTGTTCAAAATGCATTACTTATGTATAGAGCCCGGATTTGTAGGTTTTTGCATATTTTTTCCTTTTAACTTTTTTATATTTTTGTTAATAATCTCCACGAATCATAGTAATTGGAATTCACTGCTTAATTTTTATTTTGCATATTTGACTGTAAATGCATATTTGTCTATAAATGCATATTTGTTGCATATTTCAATGAATGCGCTGTCGCTGTCCCACTGCGTTATTGCCTCGGATCATGTTGCCGAACACACACGGACGAACTGGTGCTGACGCGCAAGTCCGAACAGGCACGCAGCATAAAGGGGCATAGTAAACATCATAAACTACCTATAAACAATAATTCCTTTCAAAAATCTGTATATACTTTTAATACCTACTGCCGTGCTACAGCGTGAACCGGGTATCTCCATTTTTCAAAAAAAAAATTTTTTGTTACTATAGGTAAAATTAGTGGTTTTACACTAATTTTTGAAATGAAAATATCGTATTTTCTATTAAAACTCATCTAAAAATGAAATCTTAAGTAAGAGAATATGCGGTAAGTCCAATATATTTGATGTCTTGTATAAGCGAAAACATGGTAAATCCAAATACAAAGCAATAGCTCGGTATATCACATGAAAAATAATGAAGTTACCGTGTTTTGGCTTATGTTCATACGTTGGAAAAAGAGGCATACAGTAACAATTTAGGCTAAGACAAGGTACGTCCAGAAAAGACTATAAGCGATAATCCGGTAGGTAAGTCCGTTGTTATTATGGAGTTACTAATCGGAACGATTTTTGATCAATTTTTTGTATAAACGCTATTTTTAGGCTTGATTTATTGTTGAAAACGTTATTTGCTGTTTCTCGACAGTCGTGCGTTGGGTGGAGATACTATTTTTCGGTTAGCGGGGCAGTATAATAGTATATAGAAGTCCATAGTATTTATAAATTATAAGTATTATATTCACGGACTACAAATGTTACTATTGGATACAATGATAGGTTTTCCCTCTGTATAGGCCCCTAGGTAGGTAAATAGTCGAAAATTCAATTTTTGGACCAAAAATATATTGCCCCCCACCCCTAGATTCCGAATCAAATCAATTCCTGACTCCGAAAACCGGAAATATATACACGAGTTTGTTTTGGCGTCGACAGAAGCGTTGACGACCACGCGTAGACCACGATAGGCAGCTTCCCGAGAGTAGTCGCAGCTTGGATCCGTTATGTTCTCCTCGGTGCTGCAATTACATTTTTCCTCCAAAAAACAAATACTACATATTATATTAGTTTGAGTAAAAATAAATTGTGTTAATTTCAATTAGGCCCATAATGGTCACAGTTTTGATACAAATATACATATAATTTGAGTAAAAGTTATAAAAAAAAGTGTATACAGTATAGAAATCGTTTATAATGACACCGGTTGTAGTGACATATTGGGTGTAATGACTTTAGATTAAAGGTCCTTGCAAAACTCCTATATTATTGTATGTACTAATTTGTATCGGTTATTGTTTATTATGACCATATAGGCGTGCGCAGACTTTTTTCGCAGGGTATGCAGGTATTTTTAAACATATTTAGCTCAATACAAAAAATAACTCCCCAAAAACTCTTAATACGTACAAATAATTTGCCATATAATGCGAAAAGAAAAAAATTAGCATGCATTTTATTTAGCTAATTTATTGGTTTTAGATATTTTAATTTGAAAAGTATGTACCAGTGGTGAATTCTCCAGGCATGCTCAGCATGCACCGCATGCTTAACAATAAAAACGTAATTAATAAAAATACAAAAATAATTTTGTCATCAATAATTTAATATTATGTACTGTGATTTCATTCCAATAAAGTAACAGTATAAAAACCTACAGACATTTGATCATACCTATTACAATAATATAATAATGAAAACAATTGATAATCTAATCAATTGAAATTCTTTTTTTCGAAGTTGTAGGTAGTATGAAAATAAGCAATAACCGCAGGGGCTTGAATGTTCTGGTGGCAAAACCCGCAATTCTCATGAAAATGGTGGATTTTGATTTCAATTATATTATCATGAGTTAGCAATCTGTTTTTTTATTTCTAGGCAGCGGCGTAGATACAATTTTTTTCTGGGGGGGGGATTTTTAATTTGTTTCAACTGGTATTAGTTTTAAATAGTTGCAATAGTTTTATATTAGACTGTTATAATAATTCGTAAAATAAAATCCACTCGACGTCGTTATCGCTGTTTTTGTCGATTTTATAATTGGTTATTATTTCAGTATTTTGTCGACTTGTCGTGCTATATAATTTATTATTCGTACCGTCG
>NC_042495.1:109058706-109060135 GCF_005508785.2 Acyrthosiphon pisum
AAACGGACATTTACATTTTCCATTTTTTTAGTTTTTTTTCTATAAATTTCGATAAAATGTTGTTTGTTGGTTAAAAAAGCTTGAAATTTTAATAGAAGGCTCCTAGTATATTGTTTCAAAGGCAGATGAAAAAAAATGAAAATCGATATTGACAATTTTTTTTATAAGCACTTAAAGTTCAAATATTGACAAAATAGTAAAAATGACGAAAATTTCCAAATTATTTTGAGTTAGAAATTTTTCTTTTAAAATCTAAGATTTGAAAATGTAATATAAGATCATTCATAAGTTTGTTTATCTTTATCAAAGAAAAATATCTTCAAGCAAATCAAATTTAATTTTTATGAGCGTTTGAATTTCATATTTTTACAAGATTGGATATTCACTCCATTTCTCACATAGCGGATTTTGTTATTTCATTGTAACGTTTCATTGTAAAACGAATAACTGTAGATACATGACAATTTCACTGAATTTTCATATTTTCATTTTCTATACACGATAAAATTTTGAAAATAATTTGACTCTTTTTGAGCTATTTACGGACATTGTCAGTTTTCAATTTTTTCAATTTTTTTTCTATAAATATCAATAAAAATTTATATGTTGGGTAAAAAAGCATGAAAATGTAATGCAAGGCTCCTGATGTTACAATAGCAGTTGAAAAATAATGAAAATACATAGGCACAATTGTTTTTATAAGCATTTAAATTTCGAATTTTGACAAAATATATTAAATTTAAAATTTAATAATTATTTTTAATTAAAAATATATAAAATTTTCAACTTTTATAGCTAAGGATTAAAAATTGAAAACAAGGTTCCACGTAAATAGATTATATATAAATTACTTTATTCACAATAATATCATCAAATATACTTAGTAATATCATAGGCTGTTTGACCATTTTCGCTCAGAATCGTTTTTCTAATACAATGATATATCATTGAATTCAAATTTAACACTATCCATACCCACTTATAACCTACTGTACAGCAGAGCGACATCCACTCACCCACCTTTTTAGTCTTATTTTTCTATTTTTAATTTCGGTTATACAACTTATACAGGCTGCAAAAGAAACGTTGATGTATGATAATGTTGTATAGTTGTGTACAAAACAAAACCGATCTATTGTTCAATCTTTATTAGTAACTATTATTATACCAAAAAGGTTTTTATTTTTTTCTTTCTATATAATATTTTAAAATGTTTATCTTTGGGCCCCCCATTATGGGTTGAGGCCCTGGGCCCGTGTGTTTGACACACGCAACACACCCGGTTATTGCGGCACTGATTTTATTATAAGAAAATAATATAAAAAAATATTCAAAAATATTGAAATTATTGAACTAAGATACGGTAGGTTCATGATTCTAATTTATTATCAAAACATTTACAACTAAAAACTATATGGTTATATAACCC
>NC_042495.1:109060215-109065797 GCF_005508785.2 Acyrthosiphon pisum
TCAAAACATTTACAACTAAAAACTATATGGTTATAATAACCCTGCAGGGGATGCCATGGCATACCCGGCATCCCCCCTGCGCACGCCTATGATTATGACGTCTATATAATGACTATACGGATGACGATTATTTTTAGTTATATTGGAAAAATATTTTATCTATAATGACCACGATTTAAGATATACTAAGTATATCTTAAATCGTGATAATGACTTTACTTTATCGAAGGTACTATTACAATACCGATAATTTTATCTTTATTTAGTCGTCAGTTTTATTTTATTTTATCGTCAGTGTACGCCGTACGGGTAATCGTCGTGCGGTTAAATGTGTTTTGGGTTCGCGTGTGTTAAATTGTATTGTGAAATTGTAAAATGAGCCAACGAAAGCAATTCACCATCGAAGAAAAGGCAAATATCATTTTTCGTTTAAAAAAAGGTAAAAAAAATACATAAATAAATAATAATAATAATAATATGTATCGAAGTTACAATTTTTTTTTCGTCATTTTGGTTATAATGACAACCGGTTATTATGTCCTATTTTCTTTGGTCCCTTGAACGTCATTACTCATTATAAACGGTTTCTAGTGTATATAAAATATAAATAAACCTTTTTTCAGTAGTTCTAATATCAATGCCGCAAATGGATGGTACGAACTTTTGACGTAAGACCCACTGTGCGAATGTGCGATCTAAATTACAAAACGTTGTCGCTATGTTAATTTTCGATCACATAAAAATATTACTATGAGTAACAACGATGCAATTATTGTATAATTGTTCCATAAAAATAATATCTAATGTTTCATCAAGTAACATTACTTTAATGTTACAAGTATCACATGTATGCAATGCTACAAATGGACATTTATGCTCTGTTCAATTATTGTTGTATTGAGATAATTTTGTTTATCCGTTAACCCGCAGTTGCGGCCTGCAATATTATAATATTATTACCCTATTTATAGTCCGGCCCACGAGAGTCCAACGTGCTAACGTTGCACATCGTTACGCATCGGTTCCCCTTTCCATACGCCGAATCATACCGATCGGAAGCCGGCCGGCAATGATCGCCAACATCCGTCGTTGACATTCGTGTATACGTAGCGACAGTAGTAAACACTTTTACGAAATTCGACTAATTAGTAATTTGTTTTTATAACTGGTCTTTTGTGTCGTTTACGTTATAAGTTTATAACGTATTTTTTTACGAGTTTTTTGCGAGTTTTTTTTATTCAATATTGAGAATCACGTAACACCCCCAAAACGCAATTTATTAGTCGAGTTTTTAAGAGCCGCTGTATTCACATTGCCGAGTGGTGGAAATGGCACTACGGTGGGAGGAAATTCGGCCGGCAGACGTCGCGTACGCCAGTATCGATGTGCGGTTTACGTATGGACTCCCGTGGGCCGGACTAAAGTTATTTATAAGTTCAAAAATATACCCAAATCGATATAATATCTCATTATAGTAAATAATATCATTGGTTTTTCCGTTTCGGACTTCGGGGAAGCCGACCCATGGCCCGCGCTCTGTAGCTGTGCACATCAGTCTTGGCGGCAAGTATAATATTAATTATAATAATCGTTGTTCCATAGCAGACTGCATTGCCGCGGCCGTGAGTTGCAACTTCACTGATCTATCATCCGTGTCCATTATTGTTGATAACAATATTATTATAGTTATTAGTTATTACATATTTTTGTCGCCAACCACCTTTTTCCCATCGTACGACGCTCATTGAGTACTTGTTTCGCTGTTTAAAAAAGTTAAATATATTTTATACTACGTGTTGTTTGAACAAAAAGAAATGGAGTACAAAAGTGGAGAATTCTCGACTCCTTCAGCTGTTAAACAGGTAATTATTATACACCAATTGGTCTGCTTTTTAGTCAATATTTAGGGTATGTAATTGTAAGTATACAATTTTTTTGTCGTCTGAGAATCAAAAATAGTAAGCCTAAGATCATTTTTTTTTTTAGTTAAATTTATTGTAATAACCTATATGGCTATATTATACATTGGTATATAGCCATTGCCTTATAGATATTTACTTAATTCCTTATACCCACCTTGTATGAAATTAGTTATTACGCCACTATTATTTTTTAAAGTTGCCATATATTCAAAAGTTTCAGAAACAACATTTTGCAAGTGAAAATAATGTTTGTAAAACACATCTTAATGGTATTACACTATTACTTGTTCTGCGCAGTTGTAAGTTTTTAAAACTGACAAACCTCTTACCATCATATTATTTAATCGTTGACCAACTCCTTTTTCTTTTGGTGGAATATAGGAATCTTGTTCAGAAAAGTATTGAAAACGTTTGTGTTCAGTTTTGAAATTTATTAAGGCACCTTCTACTACTTTAATAAAATTGGTAAAAATATTAAGACACTCCGCAGGTAATTGGCCTTCACATATAATTTGTTCAACATAAGTTTTAATACAAACAGCAATACCTTCAGAAAAAACTGTTTCCATTCCATCTACCGCAATTTGTACAGCGTTCCGGGGCATGATAGGTTTAGCATATAAGCAAGAAAGAAATTTACGTAATAGATATTTGATTTAGAGTTTTAGATGGCTCAATAAACTGTCTTCTATTCATTTCATCTAGAGAAACATAATCTGATATTGGATTTAGGATAGGCGTAGAATCTAAATTAAAACTTGTTTCATAGAATTTTTCGGAAATAGTATGATAGTATGATGAAGTGCTTCTAGAAGTAAAAGCGTAAGTGTAGCACAGGCAGTAGGTGTTGGACTTCGTCGTAATGATTTTATGATACCTGATTTTCTAAATTCCCTCCTACGGTTATTAAGGTATTCTTTCCTTTTGCGGCTCATTTTAAACCAAGTCCATATGATAAATACGGGATAAAGTAAGTGGGGGTTCGTTCTTTGTTAAATATTGTAGTTATTTCATAAGCAAGTTCTTGTAACCTAACTGAAGATACCCTGACATTTACATCTACACTGAGTTTGTTAGTATGTTTTGACAAATGTTTGCGAAAGAAATTTTTTAAATAGAATGATCTTGAGCAATCCTCTTCATTACATTGAAAAAAATGGAATTCATGATTTAAATGTTGTTAATCAAAATGTTTGAAAAGGCTCTTTATGCTATCAACTTCTTTTTTACATAAAAAAGACTTCGCGAGAGACTTCGGCATTTTTCAATAAATATAGAATTAAGTTTTATTTTATGTAAATAATTAAATCTTATAAAACCAAAAAAAACAATACTTTGTTATGCAACTTTCTAATATTTAATTAAAATTATGAAAATGATAATTTTCAAATAAAACAATAAGTACTCATTTTACAATAAGTATATATTATAAAAGTTTAATTTCACAAAAACAATAATTCTGAAACTGATAACTCGACTGATAAGTAATATAAAAAAAAATACTTTGTTAGGTAACTTCCTAATATTTAATTAAAATTATGAATACCTACTGATAATTTGCAAATAAAACGAATAATACGAATACTTATTTTTTTTTTATTATTTAATTATGATGAATGGTTGAAGTGTATGGCCTAAACCTATCAATTTGTCTCTCCGTGTAATAATGTAGCTTGCACCTCAGCGTTACTTCTTACATGTGTTATAAACCCATCCCTCATTTCTTGTTTAGAAGCTCTCCACTGTATTTTTGATTTCTTGGTTCTTGAAATTGAAACACCAATCAGAAATGGGAGACTGAGTAAGACAGCAATGTTAGAAACTTCTTCATTATCTGTGAACAAATTTCACTTTATTTGATATTAATAAATATTGTAATACCTATACCAAAAAAGTAATTAAAAATTATAATTTACAATCTTTCAGCATCACTCGAAGCAATAAAAATGAACAATTTAGCAAGTAATGAAAAGTTTTTGTCAATTCAGGATTCTATTATTTAATAATTTTCATGATTTAATTTTTACTCCTTAGAAGGGATTACGCTCCAGCCCCCTTAATGTTAAAAATTTGACTGAAGATCATTCAATTAAATTAATATTTATAAAACAGTTTAGACATTTTTACTACACATTTATGTTCCAAATATTTTTAAACAATGCCAATATTTAATATTTAGAATAAATGTCAGATGAACACAACAAAAATGTATGAAATTTTATTTTAGTTAATAGGTATTACTAACCTTCTGCTCCTAATTGTATGTATTCTTTTAATATTTATATGACTGTATTTTCCTTAGTTTTTTTTAATTTTATGCATTATTAAATTGCAAAGGCGTTTACGACCAATACTGTCCAAAAGACCACTTTCTTGGTAGGAGGCTAATAAAGACCTGCCCCCATTGGTACCTTTGAGCCATTCCAATAACCCTTGCAAAAGAAAATCATGTATATAAGTATTTTAATGCCAATATAAAAGTAGCAACATACAACGGTATTGCTACCAGAACTATTTTTTACACTATAATTATATCTATTACTTACTGTTGTTGGTTGTGAAGCTATATGTGTATTTTGGAGTTGTGTTGACTTTGTGTTATCGGCCACATTTTGGAGATCCTCGTAAAACAATTTAATGGTTTCAATCGATTGCTAAAATATAAAAAAATATATTTATAATTCAACAAAATATATACTGTATAAATAAACTTACCAAATTAAATAGTTTTATTTATGCTTACAACAGAAGTGCTGGGTATCGATGTAATATCACTATGACTTGTTAATAAAGATTTGTTATGAGACGATTCATTATGCTGAAATAAAAACATCACAATACAATTAGTATATATACTGAAAAATACTAAAATGCAATTTTTGAAGTTTTGTTAACAAGTTATTAAATTGCATTCAAAATCAGTCCCTAAAATAGTGTGTAGTACGACACACTTTGTGTAGTAAGCAAAGTGCAGTGTGTGGTGCGAAATTTAAAAGTATGTTGTTTTAATCAAACCTTTATAATAATATGTATAATTTTATATCTTCACATTTTTTTTATATTTTAATGGTTTTTTCTCAAATTACGTTTTAATTATTATCTACTACACAGACACGTCACAGTAAACAATATTTTGTGTTGTTACGTCTTATTATAGTTATTATTATAAGGGCTTGCATTTGAAAAAAAAATTTATAGTTTTATGTTATTTAGAATTAAAACGTAACACAATTTTCGCGTTTATCGTTATTTAAAAATAATAAATTTTGCAGTTAGATAATGGCCCAGATACGGAATACAATATAATCAATTCTTAGATTCTTAGTTGTTTGAATGAAATAAATGTTTCTACGAAACCAATAGACTTTTTAAATAAATAAATTTTAAAATATTTCGTTATTTTTCGTTCAATGATATTCTATAAATTACGTTTTGTGTTTTGTTTAATGATATATAATATATTTTGCTAATCGTTATATTTGTTTTTCTGTATTTAATTTTTTAGTATCGCTTTCTGTTGTAAAAACGTTTACACATTTCAATCTCTTTTGTCAAATATAACGTTATACCTAATCATTACGTTATTATAACGTTTGCAAGTCCTGATTATTATTCATTGTTATTGAAAGTAGCTATTTTTATTATTATCAGCTTAGCAGT
>NC_042495.1:109065897-109066013 GCF_005508785.2 Acyrthosiphon pisum
GAACGGTGGTATATAGGGATATCAAACGATTGAGAATGTTATACCTTTTTGGCCGAACGATTGAGATCACTTAGAATTAACAAAGAACTTACCGTTGGCCCAAAAAATCCCCAAAA
>NC_042495.1:109066113-109067543 GCF_005508785.2 Acyrthosiphon pisum
CCACTATGGTTATCGTAGCAAATATTAGAAATCATATTATTATTCTTGTCGAGTCCGGTTTTATAATACGCCAATAATAATAGTGCTAATATAATATAATTTTTTTTTATAAAAACACAAACATAATAAAAAAAAAAGGAAAAAAAAATCATAATATATACAAAAGTAACACAACATAACTAAATAATGGAAAAATAAATGAATACATTTGGTAACGAATTCGGTAAATCTAATAATTAATAAAAATCACATACATATTTGATGACGTCCTAGATATTGTATTTTTAATGTAATTTTGCTATAATCATAACTTATTAGGTAGGTAGGTACTATGCAGACTCTCCAAAATGTAAAATATTTTAGACATTATAATATCAGATCTATATAAAATGTAGATACTTTAAGTATTTTATTAAGATTTTAACTCGTAAAGATTACCTAATCATTTTTAATCACAACAAAAACTGAAAAACATCAAAATAAATTTAATTCAAAACTGGTGTTGTGTAAATATTTCTGTTTTACCGCTGTTTTTTGTTGCCAAGTTATTACCTATTATTTTCAATAGTTATATAGGTATAACTTATATTTATAAATATTTTAACCTTGTTTTAAACTTATGTTCTTAACTATAAAAATTGAACATTGTATTATACATTTTTAAATACAAAATAATTTGATGATGTTCGCGATTATGATGGATTTTGTCAAAATTTAAATTTAAAATGCTTATAAAAAAATGTGTGCCTTTAATTTTTATATGTTCATTACTTTTGAACTTCTAATATGAAATGATTTATGGTCTATGGGTAAATTTTTAAGTTTTTAATTCAGCAATCCTTTATCCTTTTTTGATACATTTTATATTTTTTAGTTATTATAATTTAATATAATATATACTATTTGTATACCTATAACAATTTTTTTATTGATCTATATATTTTGCGTTTTTTAAAATTTTGAGCATTAAAAAAATGCCTAGTAACCGATATACATATTTTGATCCCTAACGATTATTAGGTAATAATTGAACATAAATGGACATATTTAATTTTTTTTTTTTCATTTATACTGTCACACTGTATAGTAGATACGTTATAAGAATGTAGTATAATTAATACATAATTAATAATTTAAATGTTTACATGGTTTTCTAAACAATTGTATTTTATTATGATCCTATACCTAGTTTATCATTTCTATGATTAATTAATCGTTAGGTTAAATATTGAAGTCTTGCTAATACCAAATAACATAACGTACCTAGTCCAATATATTTTTACTAAATTTTTGAAACCTTAATTTTCTAAAATATACAAATATCTATGTTAAATCCTTTCAAAATCACCCTTAAAATATGACGATCAAGTAACTTAAATATTTTATTTTATCGATGTGGCAACGACCAACAAATGATTCAATTTACACTA
>NC_042495.1:109067643-109067723 GCF_005508785.2 Acyrthosiphon pisum
TCATATAATAATATTATTACGGTTGTCGAGTGTTAATGGTTCACAGACGCAGTTTTTTTTTTTCAAGTACTTTATCGATC
>NC_042495.1:109068359-109069748 GCF_005508785.2 Acyrthosiphon pisum
TCCGGTGCTTTTCTCATGTAAAAAGTGTTAAGTCAAAACCGTGTTGGAGTGTCTATAGCAAGTCAAAATCAATTACCTAACTTTCAAGTTAGCCACCTAGGGAGGCAATCCGACTTTGTCGGATTGTAGACAATATGCTACAACAAATCAGGTAGGCAATCCACTGCGGTGGATTGCAGACCCGTCGTCGAGTGGCTATAAGTGAAAACCCTATCACACAACATACGAAATAATTTAGGAAAAATACAAACAAATATAATATTATGTATTTATATAATTATACATAACAATGAACATTTTGGGAAATGTGCAATTATAATTCCTAATAAAATAAATAACATATAGATACATAATATATTAACCAATAAAATACATAAAAACATATAACTGTAGTGTATAATATATATTTATATGAAAAAAAAACGTGAAAAAAATGCAAAAACCTGCACGAAACCAAAATGAGCAATCCACCTATACAGCGGATAGTGGTATGTGCCGTCGCGTGTCCAGTGCTTTTTATTGTGAAAAATGTGTCATGTTGAAAACCGTGTTGAAGTGTCTATAGCAAGTAAAAATCAATTGTCATCTCAAGTCAAAATCGATTAACTTTCAAGTTAGCCACTTAGGTAGGCAATCCGACTTGGATCGCAGTCAATGTGCAACAGCAAATCAGGTAGACAATCCAACTGCGGTGGATTGCAGAACCGATGACGAACGGCTATAAGTGAGAACACATCACACAACGGCTGAGACACGATTGAGCATAAAACACCTTTTTTGCGATACGATTGAGGCAAAATGTCGGTGTATCAAAGGAAATCGGAATACAAAAGAAAACCTACACGATTGAGCATAAAAAACTCTGCAACGTTGCCATTTTCCATTTTAAGCTATATTATAATATTATACAAAAATATTTATTTAAATAATCATAATAATTCAAAATATAACATATCAAATATTCTTTCATAGTCTATGAAAAATTCACGTTTCATAAATCTGTTTAATAATAATAATAATAATAATAATAGTTATGAAAATAATAAAATCAAAATATGGTATGAATTAAAAACTGCATGGTTTATAAGTCAGGAATACTACAGAGTAAGGGTGATCGGACACAGATATTATTTTTATAATAATTTTGGAATTGTATCTTAATTTATTATCTTATATTTTCTCCCAATTTTAAATGTTTAAAACGTCGGAACTTTATTGCTCCGGAACTAATTTAATAATCGATAACATTGTCGATAAAGCTGGACTCAGTCTGATATCAAAATAATAATAATGGTGTAATAATACGTGAAAATAATAAATTACAAAATTTCGACCTCGTGAATGTGGGAACATCGCATAAAATATTCTATGCTCAATCATTTTATGCTC
>NC_042495.1:109069798-109072452 GCF_005508785.2 Acyrthosiphon pisum
GAAATGATAAACTAGGTATAGGATCATAATAAAATACAATTGTTAGAAAATCCATGTAAACATTTAAATTATTAATTATGTATTAATTATGTACATTCTTATAACGTATCTACTATACAGTGTGACAGTATAAATGAAAAAAAAAAAAAATTAAATATGTCCATTTATGTTCAATTATTACCTAATAATCGTTAGGGATCAAAATATGTATATCGGTTACTAGGCATTTTTTTAATGCTCAAAATTTTAAAAAACGCAAAATATATAGATCAATAAAAAAATTGTTATAGGTATACAAATAGTATATATTATATTAAATTATAATAACTAAAAAATATAAAATGTATCAAAAAAGGATAAAGGATTGCTGAATTAAAAACTTAAAAATTTACCCATAGACCATAAATCATTTCATATTAGAAGTTCAAAAGTAATGAACATATAAAAATTAAAGGCACACATTTTTTTATAAGCATTTTAAATTTAAATTTTGACAAAATCCATCATAATCGCGAACATCATCAAATTATTTTGTATTTAAAAATGTATAATACAATGTTCAATTTTTATAGTTAAGAACATAAGTTTAAAACAAGGTTAAAATATTTATAAATATAAGTTATACCTATATAACTATTGAAAATAATAGGTAATAACTTGGCAACAAAAAACAGCGGTAAAACAGAAATATTTACACAACACCAGTTTTGAATTAAATTTATTTTGATGTTTTTCAGTTTTTGTTGTGATTAAAAATGATTAGGTAATCTTTACGAGTTAAAATCTTAATAAAATACTTAAAGTATCTACATTTTATATAGATCTGATATTATAATGTCTAAAATATTTTACATTTTGGAGAGTCTGCATAGTACCTACCTACCTAATAAGTTATGATTATAGCAAAATTACATTAAAAATACAATATCTAGGACGTCATCAAATATGTATGTGATTTTTATTAATTATTAGATTTACCGAATTCGTTACCAAATGTATTCATTTATTTTTCCATTATTTAGTTATGTTGTGTTACTTTTGTATATATTATGATTTTTTTTTCCTTTTTTTTTTATTATGTTTGTGTTTTTATAAAAAAAAATTATATTATATTAGCACTATTATTATTGGCGTATTATAAAACCGGACTCGACAAGAATAATAATATGATTTCTAATATTTGCTACGATAACCATAGGTGGTCTTAGGATTTGAAATTTGAAAGGAATTTAGTCTCTTATATATTTTAAAAATAATTTAACGAGCCCATGGTTGATGGACCTTTCACTGATAAATTATTTATCTAAAAACTATTTTTGAATAAATCTGGCTTATCAAATCTATCCTAAGTGCACCCAGAGATGGGCAAAATCAGTAAAAAATTGATTTTTAAAATCAAAATCCAAAATCACCGTAAAATTGATTTTGAAAATCAAAAAATCAAATCTTTTACAAAATGATTTTTAAAATCAAAGTTCAAAATCATCAAAACTATTGATTTTAAAATCAAAATCAAAATCATTACCTAAAAGATTTAATTAGCTTATAATTTGTTAAACCAGTTTTGATTTATGAAATAAAATAAATACATTTTTATTATTGATCTGTCGATTTCAACATAGGCTTAACTGCTTAAGTATATATATATTATATATATATCAAAATCCAGTATCCTATACAGTATACGGTATACCATGGTCCATGGTCATATGTAAGCCATGTTTCTATGCAGCTAAATTCCAGTGATCGATGGTTTCGAAAGTCTCATAAATGCCATGCCATCAGAATGTAAAACCATCGAGGGGGTACATAATAGTTGAGTAACTTATAAACTCACGAGAGGTCAAGTATTTACGTGTGCTCTCAGCATAACGATCTATCGTTATCGTGTTCGTTATCGTTATTCGACTGTTCTTTCTTTAAAATGATCTAATAAAACAAAAGTATAATAATGACTTATGTTAGCCACACCTAAATCACTACGAGGTTTAAGAAGACCAACATTTTAAAGTACTTTAGCTCAAACATTAAAATTTAAGTTACATAATAATACATTATTTGTATACAGGAGCAGTGTTGTCCCAATACCTGACCAACAGTTACAATCTTAATAGGGCTTCAAATTATTTGAGCTTACAATTTACTGATAACTTAATACGTATGATAATTGATGGCATCAAATTGTATTATAATGAAATAATAATAAATAATATTTTTTCTGTATATATTATGTAAAAATTAGTTGTATATTACTATATTAGTTTGTGCTCAAAATCATTGAATTGATTTTTAAAAATCAAAATCAAAATCGTTAAAAAAATATTTTAAAAATCAAAAATCAAAATCTTGTCAAAAATGATTTTGAAAATCAAAAATCATGATTTTGATTTTGATTTTTGATTTTAAAAATCGTTTGATTTGAAATCATGCCCGTCTCTGAGTGCACCTATAATTGTATAATTAATTTTAATTAATGCAATCTAAACTACGACCTGCAGCCACATCTTAATCGGTTGACTGAATATCACTTCACGCGTGAAACTTAACACGGTAAGTACCTACTGTGTTGGCAGCTATTTTAAGTCAAGGAAAAATAATTCAATTAATTTTAAACATTACTTTAATTTAAACACTAAAAAAAGTTAAATTCTTAT
>NC_042495.1:109073999-109083181 GCF_005508785.2 Acyrthosiphon pisum
TTTTGACCCAACAAAAGAACCAACTAGATTCACTTTCCTATCAGAAAAAGATGCTGAGGTAGAAATTGAACTATTTTACTATCATAATAGGTGATTTCAGACACATAAATTTAAATATAAAAACACAAATCGTTGTAAAATAAAACTCATTCATGTGTGCCGGGGGGCCCATCACCCGCGCTATTTCAGTTGATAGGTAGGTACTAATTGTTTTATCACTTGTAAAATAAAAATACTAAATGTACTGTATTATCAGAGATTTTTGACTTTTTACATAATACTATTGACTATAAATACTAGAATTTATTTATTAATGGTAAAACTATTAATTAAATTATTAATTAGTCATTGGCTATTTCTAACGTTATCACACAGTAGGTACACACTGCACGCTACGACACACTAAGAAGTCATCTTTATTATATTTGTACAATATATTTTTATACATAGTATTACGATTACCCACCAATTTTGGGGGTACACCCACACCTTAAAATTGGTGTGGCGGCTGCCACACCTAATACATGGGTTTGGCGCCACTGTTACCATACATTGCATCAATATATTTGAAACGAGTAACCTCATACTTTTTTCCTTTTTCTAAATCACATACATTTTACAAACTTATATTTATTGTTGCATTCATTTAATTGTTTTCAAATTTTCCATTTCTATTATTTATTATAATGATGGTGTTTGAATTGATGTTCACATATCCATTTTTCGAATTCACTATTGAATTTCCTATCAAACCAATAAATATTTAGTTGAATATAAAATAATTTGTATTTGATTTGAGGATTAGTGTTATAGAAAAATATACTTTCTATTGGTAATACTTCAATATAACTATCAGGTAAAACTAATCTATATTTATTGTCTAATATAATATTGATCGACTTTTATTTTCTTATTACATCATAAGTTTGTGCTTCTTTTAAGTCACTCAATTTTACATATTCATACTTAAGATCTTTTAATTCTGATTTGAATTTACTAAAAAGTGTTTCAAATGTTTCTGCACATTCAACTAAATTATATTCATGATCATATTTATGATATACCTAAATTACTATCATAAACACAATAAGGCTCACAGAGTGTTTTCAAATTTTCATTATCCATTTCTATTATTTTTTATAATAATACAAATATTTTTTTTCAAACATCGAAAATTTAAATCGAATATAATACTTACGAGGTATTATATTATATTATACTATTATAGTACCTATACATGTGCGGTATAATAATAATAATAATAATAATAATAATAATATATATATCAACGTTTGTGTAGCTAGACTGATTATTTTTTTAACATACGGTATTGAATATCTCATCATAATGACATAATATGTATGTATAATTTATATTATGATGTTTTTTTATCGAATTATTTTTTTTTTTTTTTATTTAAAACATATATTTACAATCTATTTTACAATAATCAGTAAGTATGATGACAAAGTTTATATAGCGTTATAAAATATTCGAATAGGAAGACCCTCAGTAGTGTCACCTGACCAGAGATTATCGAATTATTTAAATAATCATTATACATTCCCAAGTGTTGTAGCGCGGTGGTTAACGCGTTTGATTTAAAAGATTTTTAGATTCCGAGCGGTATAGATTTTACAATTTTTTTTTTTTTTAATTCAATTTCATTTTTTTCTTTGTATCTGTCATCACGGTGTGTGGTAGTAAAACTGCTTCGATTTTCTTCAACAGTATCTTGTTCGATGGGTAAGTGAATCTAGTTGGTGCATTCGGGAGATCATATTTTAAATTTCCTAATAGTTTTCAAAAGCGCCGGGAAGAACAACTTCCTTTGGCGCAGTTGAACGACCGACGGCCCAGCGTTGACACGTATAATAAATTCGGTGGCGGGCGGTGACACAAGCTGTCAAACTTCGACTATCTAAACGTTTACGACGGTATAAACGTGTGCGGTGTGCAAATAATATTTAGTGGTTTCAACGGTCAACCCGACTAAATATTAATAATAAATAAGCGCACAGGGTCGGACGACCACGAGGTCGATCACAGCCTAACAACACGACGCGAACCGGCGGCACACGGACCGCCGGTTCAAGCGTTGGCAAAAGACAAAGAAAGTGTCCCGGCAAGAGAGCCGTGGACGCCGGTCGGCGTGTGGCGTGTGGACACCGTGGAGGGGGAACGACTCGTCGCGAACATTCCGCGCCGATCACGCGACTCAGAAAGCCTTTGTTGATTCGGCGGGAATTCAGCCGCGTTCGAACATTCCTCCCCCCCCCCCCTGTGAGCTGTGCGCCTCACAAGACGTTTTCGATCGCCCGATTCGGCCAATTCGCGGAGTTTCATACCACTGGTAATGTCAGAGCGGCACATCTCCGCTCCGCGTGCATGAAACGAAATTATATTATTATTATTTGGAATCGTTATCTACCACAGATGAACAGATTTACAGTTCTGAGAAAATATTATTTTATAACCTAACCGCGGTGGACAATTTCGCAATATTTTGAACATAGACTTCTATACTAACTGTGTAGTCACAGTCGTGTAAGTCTGTGATTTTCTATAAGGCAAAATACCAACATTGTTATCACTTATCATCAAACATGATCATAGATAACAGATGTAAGATATCTGATATTGTGATAAATGTGATTACCAATAAACATAATACAATAATAATAATATTATTATTACTTGTTTTATTTTACTATTTTAGCCACCGAAAAGTGGTCAGATCAAATTTAGTCAATAATTAGGCTCACTACTTTTAACAAACATACTAGAATTAAGTATCCGCTTTTCTATTTAAATCTATTTCTATTTAATTTATTGTATTAGGTATTTTTATCAAACGTTCTGTAGTCATGAAACAATGAAACATAACCAGTAATGCTCGACGACCGACACCATTATAACATTTAAAAAATGACACAATATTTATTTGTGTTCACCATTTTGGCGTTAACTTATGTGTTTGGACATTGTTCTCTGGGAGACAGCTTCCCATCTTACAGAAATTGTGTTGTAGAATGTTCACAGAAACGATGCGACAAGGGTAAATAATTTAGTTTTAATCAAACAAAATAATTGATTTATATTATAACTGATGTTATAATGGGTATTTAGATGGAGTAAGATACAAGAGAAGCTGTTGTCTTGTAGTTTTAGAAGTTTTTAAATGGAAATGTTCTGAAAACTGCAAATATGATTGCATGTGGCCAATGGTTGAAGGTTTGGTGGAACGTGATTGGCCAGTTCCACAGTTTCACGGAAAGGTCGTACATGGGAACTATCAAATTGTTCTATATCTATTTCAAACATTAACTTTTATTGTTTTTTAGTGGCCATTTAAGAGACTACTTGGTCTACAAGAACCTGCATCTGTAGCTTTTTCTTTATTAAATTTATTAACAAATTTGGTAATGTTCAACCGTTTCAAAGAGCAAATTCGTTTCACTTTACCATCATGTAATATATGGTCTTTGTACACATTGGTAAATTACATTCTATTTATTAAATATTAATAACATCTAGCTAAAAAATGTCTTCAAATAAAAATATGAAAAAGATCATTTTATTTTAATCTCTTTGTGGCAATAGGTATGCAATATAAATCTGTAATTTAAATCATAGGTCCATTATAAAAATATACTGAAATATACTTTAAGTGAAAAATAATTATTACAGTTATTGGTGTAAATGTTATAACTTATAATCATTAATTCAAATTAATTTTTTTAATGGTATTTTACTCTATTGTTAAATATTAATGTGCACTTAAATGTGTTTACAATATTTTGTAATCGAATAAATACATTGCCACTAGGCACAATTAGAGGAGGCATAAGTAATTAGTGGCCAGTTCCATCAAAACGGGTTAAAAGCCCCTTCAACAATTTTGTGGCTCAATATTAATTGTACTATATATTTATAAGTTTATACATTTAAATGGTAGGTATTCTCATTCTAATTCATTAATAAAAAGACTATCCTCTGCCACTCTCATACCCAGAAGGTTAAAAAAGCAATGGCCCGGAAACCTACTAAAAGCATAATAATATTAACTTAAATTTGTCAGGTGGCACTGCTGAAAGCCTTCCTATTCTTACCTACACGCCATTGTCAAATCTGTCATGAGACTTACTTATTATATTATGTTTTGTATAGATTGTAAATAGGTTTATTGGTTGTATGTTGTAATCCACTTCATTTATATTTTAGCTGTACCCTATACTTAATAATAATAAAAAAATTATTCATTTCATAAATTTATGACAAGTTTTAATGTTTTTTTAAATAATAAACTTCTAGAGTTATTTAAAATTAAAGAGTAGAATAATGATTAAATATTATACTTCTAAAAAATATTGATACATTTATTTACGCTTGATTTATAATATTCTATTTTTATTGCATATTGAAATTGTATGATTTACAACTATTAAGTAAAAGTCGATAGTTTGCTATTTTTTATTTTTAGGTATCAGCAAACTGTTGGTTTTGGTCAGCTGTATTCCATGGTCGAGACACTATGTTTACAGAATTAATGGACTACATTAGTGCTTATGCTATGGTTTTATTTGCATTTTATACAATTGGTCATCGAATCCTATTGTACAGTAATCAAATTGTGAAGAATACATTTATGGTTATCTGTTCTCTTGCATTTATCTATCATTCGTTATATCTACTTACCACAGAATATGATTACAAGTACAACATGACAACTAATCTTCTCGTTGGTTAGTAATGAAATTGATTAGCAATATTTTGTATACATTAATTAACATTAAAAAATACAGGTGCTGTAACAGGCACAGCCATGCTAATATGGGCAGTGTTGAATCGTCGCAGAATGGGCCATGGTAAATATTTGATATTTTACGTACTTGGCATGACATTGGCTTCATTACTAGAGCTAGCAGATTTTCCACCACTTTTGTGGACATTTGATGCGCATTCACTCTGGCATTTAGCAACAGCCCCAAACGCGTATTTCATGTACAAGTAAGGCAATACAAACTTAAGCTTTGTTACTAAATAAGTGCAAATTATAAATAATAAGTAATTCACGTATGATAAGTATGCAGCACTATCATGGTCAAATTATTTTTATATACTTATACCAAAACAAAATTTACTTATCACCAAAACGGCGAGCTTTAAGTTAATATTAATGTAAACTCATCCTCCAGAATATAATAATTATGTATTACACTTTTTTGAAACATTTTTTTAGTTTGTCATTGAAAATCAATTGATTATGTAATAGTTAATTATAAATTAATAATTATAAAAACTAATTAATTTAATTTTAGTTTAAAGTATATAAATTTGAGAAAACTGAAGACATAATCCATATATAAAGAATGTTATGATCTTAAAATATTACATAACTAATAATACGTCGAGTTATGTTAAATTCTAATATTGATTTAGATTATTGGGTATTGCTATCAATTATTTAGAAGATACATTTTCTATAATGCATCTTAGATATTTGTAATTAATATTTTCTTTAAGGAATGGATTTTTTTTTGTTTTTTTTTAATGCTCAATATTATGTGATTTAAATTTTCAGGTTTGCCATTGAAGACTGTAAACATCAGCGTCGAATGTTGCTGAAATGACAGTTTCTTGCACTGGGGATACCTCAGATACAAGACGAATAAGACTTGAATAATGAATTTAGTTTTCCTGACCTACACTAATCTTTACCTGATTTATTAGGTATAAATAATTTATTATTACTTCCTGAATAGAGCTCACCATGATATTTTAATGAGGTATAGTATGATAATTATCATATTATAATTATACGACTATTTCCTCATTTAAGTAATTTGTTTTATTTTTGTATACAAATTTTACCACGATATGTTAACCCCCATCAAACTCGATTTGTAGGTTTAAGTTAACCGTGACATATTAGATGTTATATACAAATATGACATAAAACTATTTAACTATCGATCAAATATTTTACTCGTATGTTTATCGAGTCACCACAATACAACTTACCAAAAAATAACTACTACCCGTATCCATTACTACTTACTAGCTATATTAATATATTTTTATGAATCTCACAAAAGTTACTCAGTTATTGTGATAAAATGTTAACAAATCTGTTATATAATTACATATTTAAGTCTCCTTGTATGTTTCATTGCCATGTGGTTTTCTTTTGCCTATTTTTGTTGATGATTTTATGCATACTATTTAGTTGTTGTTTTTATTTTGATATTAATTATCTGTTACATATTTATATTAAAGAATTATTGGCTTCCAACCAATTTATTTATATTTTACCTAAGATATCTACTTTACTAGTCTATTTAGATTTTTATTATTACCTAAATGTGAAAATGTACTATTTATGAAGATATGAAATATTTTGTACTATAGAAAATTATGTTTTATTTTTAATTTGGTTTTCATATTAAAAAATCTGTTATATACACTGGCTTTTTTTTTACTTCCTATATTTTTTTATTATTGATATCAACCATGTATGTTCAAAGATTATGTGCATTCTCTACCCTTGCTGTAAATATTGTAAAATCAAAATTTAGTGAGTGGGACGGACCAAATTTAATATTTTTTATTTCTTGTGAGAAAATGTACTTGTACTTCAATAAAATGTATAAAACATATTTTATTGTTGACTTATACATAACTTCGGTTAATTAATTATTAGTTTAATGGTTATCAAGTGTAATAACTAATAATGTATTTACTAGTAGTATGAACATTATAATACCAATATATAGTTAGGTACATGCATATTATATTTTAAATATATATGAGATTAAATGAGATTACATTTTAAATGGCATGATGGATCATTACGTCTACGGGGAAGGGGGTACCTTCCTTAGATATCCTTGCTCCTCATAAAAAATTACATCAACATGCACCAAGCAGACATATAGGTAATTATTTATAATGCGCATTATTATTTATTTACTATTTGCTGAGCGGAATATACCACATTTAATAATAACATCCACTAACCCAGGCTCAGATTATATACCAAATCAGTATTTTTATTCCAAAACAGTTTTTTAATACACTTTTTTTTATTCCAAATCAATATATCCCCTAGGGATATTATGGCATCTAGGAAAAAAAGGCAGTTGACAAAAAAGTAAAAAAAAAAACACAAATGAAATAAAAGAACAAGTAAAAAATTAAAAAAGGCATAGGACGTTATAGGTATGAATATAGCAAAAACAAATATGCAGTATAGTTATTTTTTTTCCTAACGCCACAGACTTAAAATAAGATTTTTTTTTTTTTGTAAAATATTAAGTAGGTACCTAATAATTCAAAATATAAATATTATTTAGAAATATACAATAAGACGTAGGTACCTATCTAGGTAATAAATAATAATAAAAATAATTTAATATTATAATTTAGGGTTTAGTATTGTTCTATGGTATACTAGTATAAAAACATTATATTATAAGTCACATACTCTGTACTCACATTTATTGTTTTTTGTTGGTAAAAATGTAGAAATGTATAATAAGTTAAAATAAAATTTAAAATATAAAATTAAAAGCATATTGCATCAATATGGGGGAGATGATAGGGAAAATGAGAGGAAAGGCTAAACTATAAAATAACGTATATTTTACGTATCTCACTGATTAAGTAAAATATTGTAAATATCTCGTTACTAAAAGTCTTTGAAAAAAAACAAAAATTTCATTGCTTTTTTTCCTATTACCACCGACATTCACGTACATGAACTTGCAGACCCACCCACATTAAATTATAGTTACCTATTAAACGATCCAAAGTACAAACTAATACCAAAAGTTATCAAATATTAGCAAATTGATTGCAGAAGTTAGCAAATACCTACATTTGTAGAAGTTTTAATTTTTTTTTTTTTTTAGGAAGGCCAAATTTAGGTTAACCTACCTTGTCCGATCGTTCCAAAACAATCACCAGTAGTCAGATAATAGTTAGAAAATAATCACAAATCTATTTTTGAAGTTATAAATCAAAATTGTACCTTGGGTGTATTTGTTTTAAAAAAATTATGCCCAATCATTTTATCAAATAGATCGTATCATAACAAGCACCGGTAGTTAGCAAATAGTTAGCAATAAATTAATATCAAATCTGTTTTAGAAGTTGGAAAATTAAAAAGTTTATTTTTGGTGAATGATTGTAAAATTTTCCATGTATCTATAAGTTGTATCAAAATAACAAGAAACACTATTTTTCCTAATACAGTATTTTTATAGGTATAACAAAAAAAACACCAAAATTTAGCCTTAGGTAATCGCTAAACCAAAATTACAAAATCACGCAGTCCCACCACATCGTCTTATTAACGTAGACATTTTTTTGTAATTTAGTAACTGTAGTTTGCAATTTGCGGCAATTAACATGTCGCGAGATGGTGCAGAGATATAGTGCTTGTGTAATATATTATTATAATTCCCAACAATTTATTTATTATTTTAATAGAAGCGTCAGTTGAGCGATGATTAAAACATTTAAAACACTGGTACCTACGCAGTACGCACAGTGGCGCAACTACGGGGGTGGCTAGGGGGGTGCTTAAGCACCCCCCAAGTCCAATGTCTTTATAATTTAAAATATCTATAGTTTTAAGTTTTAACAATGTAATTTTATTTTTTTTAAATGTACAAATTGTATTACTCTAGCTATTTAAAAAATGTATGAATAATGTAAATGTATAAAAAAAAAATTGTAAAAACAAACATTTTGTTGAAACAATTATAATTAATAAATAAAAAAAAAAAAATTTTATTTTAAGATATCATTATGTTATTTCAATTTTGACATGAAATCATTAAAAATTGTTGCACAATCTTATGACGGTGCAAGCGTAATGTCGGGATGTCTTAATGGTGTTCAAGTCAAAATAAAACAATATTTTCCTTCTGCCATATATATACTCATTGTATGTCTCACAGGTTAAATTTAGTGGTTCTGGATATGTGCAAAGGAATTAAGGTAGAATATGCTTTAATTAACTGTTTGTAGAACATTAACACATAATACTATATATTTTTTTTTTTATTAGAATATATTATTATATACTTTGTTTATTATATTGCTCGAAATGTTTTTAATATTTTGGATGTGCATTTTTCTCGACCAAGTACCTACCTAACAACTCAAAATTACTT
>NC_042495.1:109083748-109087600 GCF_005508785.2 Acyrthosiphon pisum
GATGCGCCAGTGTGCGCATGTTTAACCCGAAGGCGGCAGTGACGCAGGTGCACACCGACGCGTAGTGCAGTGGCACTGTCGGGTATTCTGCTACAAGCAGAGTTGGGCAAAATTTTATCTAGATAATTATTCGAATAAATATTTATTCGAATAAAAAATTATTCGAATGATTTTTTTTCAATTATTCGAATAAAAAATTATTCGAATGATTTTCATAACTAATTATTCGAATAAATAATTATTCGAATAATTTTCATACCTAATTATTCGAATAAAAAATTATTCGAATAATTTTCATACCTAGTTATTCGAATAAAAAATTATTCGATTAATTTCCAAACGTTATTATTCGAATGAAAAATTATTCGAATAATTTCCAAACGTTATTGTTCGAATAAAAAATTATTCGGATAATTTTCAAACGTTATTATTCAAATAAAAATTATTTTGATAATTTCAAAACGTCCTCGAATACGAGGAGCATATTATAGCCATAGCGTGATCATCTGTACGGCATACTAGAATATTGTTTTATTTCATTAGGCATTAGCACATGCACATGCCATACACGATACACCCAAATACCATTTAGTTTTTGGATATAGACATGTAGCTATTATTGTATATAATATTATATATTATAGGTACTATAAGTTACATACTCGTATGTTGTCTTTCATATTTATAAGTTCAAATATAGAAATCTACACAAAAATATAAAGGTATAGGCTTGTAGCTATACAAATTATCTGTTTCATATTATGATATCTAAACATCGAAAATGTGGTTTATCAGAATGATGTACTTTGTACTGCGTAAACTTTAAAGATTATCTTATGATATTACTTGTGTCATGTTGCCTCATTAGTTGTTCTATGCGCGAGTGTATGAATGTGTGACAGTGGTGTTTAGTTTAATTTAAAATATCAATTTATTTTAATATGAATTCCTTGAATGTACGTAGCGAAGATTCAATAATCTCAACACAAAAGTCAACCGAGGATAATACTGAAGTGTCTGAAATTACTGATTCTATTATGTCCATTTTAGATGGTAAGTTTTTTAAAATAAAATCTAAAATAGACAAAAATAAAGTAATCGCTACATGCGTATAACATGTGAGCCACGTCATGTTGAAATAAAAGGATCATTATCTTCAACGTCCAATTTTAAATCTCATCTCAAAAGAAGACATGATCAATCCGTTATTGATTCATATGAAAATTATTTATCAGAAAAACGATTAAAAATCAAGGATAATGATAATGCAGTTAGTAGAGTACATCGTGATAAATATACCCAAGACCAATTTGACAAAGATGTTACCAATTTTATTATACATTCAATGGTCCCATTAAGAACTGTAGAAAACCCATTTTTCAAAAAAATATTTGAAAATATTGGAATCACTAAAAAAAATTAATGTTCCTAGTCGACGAAATTTTGGGAGAAAAATACACAATTTGTTCGAAGACAATAAAGAAAAAATTATAAATGACATTAAGAATATAAAATATGTATGTACGACAACTGATGTATGGTCATCAAAAAAAAAGAAGTTTTTTGGGCGTAACATAAATACATTGGATCGATGTCGATAATTTCGAACGGCGATCATCGAGTTTGGCTTGTCGCAGATTTCGTGGAACGCATAGTTATGATAGAATTGGTGATATATTACAAGACATACATTTAGAATACAATTTGGATTCTAATAAGGTTAGTAATATTATTAATAATTTAATAGTAATATAATATTTTAATACTTTTGTATGCATACTACAGTGAAGCCTCTGTAGGTATACATAGATATAAATCATAGGAGGGTGAAGGGGCTTACAACATACAATTATGAAAATAATTGTTTTAATTCAATGATTTATTAAGATTTTTAGTTTAGTGAATGGCTGCTTATAGTGCCTAAATAAAAATAATTTAAATACAAGTATCGTTAATATTTTCCCTATTTACTAATTTATAGATAATCGCAACAATAACTGACAATGGTAGTAATTTTGTCAAGGCGTTTAAAGCGTTTGGTGTTAAATTAACTCACTTTGATAATGTTGAAGATAGTGTATAAGTATATGAAAATATAGATTTATGTAGTGATGCACCGGTAGATAGCCAGGGACGGGACGATGAACAAATAACTTATAATTCAGCAGAAACAACAGAGGAACTTGAAAATAGTCCATGGCTACCTCGACATTTAAGATGTTGTGCTCATACATTGAGCCTTTTTGTTACAACTGATTTAATTAAAACTATTCGATCACCGCAAAACTCACAACTAAATGAAATACACACTTCGGTTATGAAAAAGTGTACATTATTATGGAATGCTTCATATAGGCCAAAATCTGCTGAGGTAAATTTTTTGTGTTTTACGGTATCATTTATTTTTATATTGTTTAATAATCACAAATTGACACTCAATTTTTTTAGATCATATTACAGACATTGGGTCATCAATTATCAAGACCTGGAGATACGCGTTGGAATTCTTTATATGACTCTTTAAAACAAATTTTAAAAAATAAGAAGAAAAATTGTGAGTTATTCGAAGCATTGGGATTAAAGAATAGCATGTTAAAAGATTCGGAGTATATCTATATAGATTATAGATGAACATTTGAAATGCGTCGGTCCTTTAGCAGAGGCATTAGATATTCTCCAAGGCGAAAATAATATGTTTTATGGTTTTGTTTTGCCAGTCATATTTAGTTTACGCCTTAAAGTTCAAAATGTATTGCTAAATGATTGGAAATATTGTGAACCTTTAGTGAATAGTATTCTTACAAGTATTACAAAAAGGTTTTCTAATTTAGTAAATTTAAATACAATTGAAGCAGATAACGCTGCAATTGCTGCACTGTCCCATCCTAACTTTAAAAACCGTTGGCTAAGTTGCATTGACTCTTCACATATTGATCGACTTCATAAAATATTTAATACAGCTGTAGCTAATAAAATAGAAGAAATAAATATTATGTCATCAACGGATTCAGAATCAACGGAATTGTGGTATACACAATCAAATGAGGAATCTCACGATTTTTTTAACTTTGACCCATTAGTGAGCACTGGCAGTAATGTTCAACAAAGAAGACGCTCTGCAACATCAGAGGACGAAATACAGGTACATTAGTATACCTAAATTGTAATTTAATAATTATTACTCGACTTTTAAATTTTAGATCGTACAATTTTTCAACAAATTATCTCAAGATCTGTCAATACTTCAGCAGTATCCACCAATCAAAGAAATATTTTTATGCTATAATACGCCACTGCCGTCATCAGCTCCGGTCGAAAGATTAGTTTCATATGCAACCATGACCAATTTACCAAAATCCAACAAGCTATCGGATGATATGTTTGAAGAGAGGGTTATTTTAAAATCTAATTTAAAAATGCAGTCATAACTGTTATAAGTTATAACTAATAAGTATAATATATTGTTAATATTGAATTATAATTATAATTAGTTACTTACTATTATTAGACTTATTTATCGAAATTTAAAATTTGCTATATTTATTTATTTTCATTTTTGCTAAAATTAATTATTTACATTTTTGTTATTACTATTTACTACTATTTATAATTGTTGTAATTATTACGAAATAATATTTATATTATAATATTACTAAATTATTATTAAAAAAAATATATCAAATTCTTTACTTTCTTCTATAGATTTATATCTGTTAATATTTTTACATTTTTCTGAATAAAATAACATTTACAATCATCATCATGTAATTTAAAATACAATGCCAACTATTTTTTTAATTACCAACGCTATGGTCAGGCGGTCAGGGGTGGATCTTAAATATTTTGATAGGG
>NC_042495.1:109087700-109088560 GCF_005508785.2 Acyrthosiphon pisum
AATTCAGCAGAAACAACAGAGGAACTTGAAAATAGTCCATGGCTACCTCGACATTAAGATGTGTGCTCATACATTGAGCCTTTTTGTTACAACTGATTTAATTAAAACTATTCGATCACCGCAAAACTCACAACTAAATGAAATACACACTTCGGTTATGAAAAAAGTGTACATTATTATGGAATGCTTCATATAGGCCAAAATCTGCTGAGGTAAATTTTTTGTATTTTACGGTATCATTTATTTTTATATTGTTTAATAATCACAAATTGACACTCAATTTTTTTAGATCATATTACAGACATTGGGTCGTCAATTATCAAGACCTGGAGATACGCGTTGGAATTCTTTATATGACTCTTTAAAACAAATTTTAAAAAATAAAGAGAAAAATTGTGAGTTATTCGAAGCATTGGGATTAAAGAATAGCATGTTAAAAGATTCGGAGTATATTTATATAGATGAACATTTGAAATGCGTCGGTCCTTTAGCAGAGGCATTAGATATTCTCCAAGGCGAAAATAATATGTTTTATGGTTTTGTTTTGCCAGTCACATTTAGTTTACGCTGTAAAGTTCAAAATTTATTGCTAAATGATTGGAAACATTGTGAACCTTTAGTGGATAGTATTCTTACAAGTATTACAAAAAGGTTTTCTAATTTAGTAAATTTAAATACAATTGAAGCAGATAACGCTGCAATTGCTGCACTGTCCCATCCTAAATTTAAGAGGACGCCACACCCGCATTTGTTGTCTCCGTCTTACAAACGCGTAACATAGCAAATTTACGCCCAGCAGTTCACGTTTTATGCCGTTAGCTTAACAATTAGAGTGAATCGACCTATTATGAAACTTGATG
>NC_042495.1:109089076-109098509 GCF_005508785.2 Acyrthosiphon pisum
GGTTATAAATATATATCGATAAGCATCAAGCAACTAAGCTGTAACTCTTTTTATCAGTTTAAATGTAAATAATTATTATACTAGTAGGTAGTATTATTCTTATTTACTGTATTTTTCATGTATATGATACTCGTAGTAACATAAAAAAAATGTTAAATAGAAAATTGATAGGGGGGCACGTGCCCCTGTACCCTTCCCCTGAATCCGCCACTGCCTACGGTTACCCAAACAAAATTAACGAAAATTACTCAAATAATAACGTTTGGAAATTATCCGAATAATTATTTATTCGATTAATAATGTTTGAAAATTATCCGAATAATTTTTTATTCGAATAATAACGTTTGGAAATTATTCGAATAAAATATCATCTAAATAATCATCTAAATAAAATTTCATTCGAATAACGCCCTACTCTGCCCATAGGCCACCAAGGCACTGGCCTAGGGCGCAATATTTTTTGGGGCGCAATTTTTTAGTTAATTTTTACTTTTTAGTTTTTCATAATTTCATAATTCTATTTACCTAAATTTATATTTTATATTATTTTTTTTCGTATACAACTTGCATGAAACTGGAGAATGGCTCACGTAGTCACGTCGCAGTAACGTTTTAATTTCTCTTAGCTATAATAACCTTGCCGTTTGAGTTTAATCGGAGGGCTGTAAAACACAGGAAAATAATGCACTGGAACATAATTTTCAGGAATAATAAATACAGGGAAGATATTTTAAGGAATGGCTAAATATAAATATGGCTGTGTCTATATTACTGTACGTGTTTCAGATTTTGTGGTCGTTCATTTGTTCATTGCGTCGTTGTCGTTGTCTTCAGTTTCCATATTTGTTTATGTGTACACACCATAATAATATACATTTATTTAATAAACTATTCTTGTATATTATTTTACTTCTTTTGTTTTGTTCATGGTAGCTAAACCTTTATCCTTTATCCTCAGGTATATGCTGGGCAGCAGAGAAATTGTCTATCGACGTGTACTACACGATAATTGTAACGATAATGTATTTATGTATTTTGTGTTCAATTATATAGGTGATTTGGTAGAACAATTACACTGCAAGGTGTTAATGTAACGGTACTGTTTGTTTTTACTTAATTAATACACAATATATTTAATATATTTTAGTACAATGTACAATAATACATTATAGCTGTTTGATGCTTTGTATGGGTTACTGTATAGGTTACTGTCTATTATATAAAATGAGTTTATTGGTTATTTTATTAGTTTAATTCTACAGGCTTACCATGAGTGTATTATATTGCATACATTGTTTCATTTTCATTTAATGTTCTATACACTAAAATGTACAGTGATGTTCTCATCAATTTGTTGAGGGTATATAGTATATACTATATACAGTATACTTAGCCCAATTTTGACAATTCCAATGAACAAGTTTAGTCTGTTAAAAAATAGGTTTTCCATAAATACTACATTGTCTATTACAGTATTACCTATATTAAGTTCTAGAATTTGAACTTGGTATGATAATACCGAGGAGGGGCTTAAATGATTTTTTCAATAAAAACTTGAACCACTCACTACAAAAACAATAACTTTTTTGTTTTTTGCAAATTTATGAAGGCTTGAGTATACAGTATACACAGTACACCCATGATTTTATAAAAAAAATCTTGAGAGTATACCCTATGGGAACACTACTGAAAATAATAAATAATTTTTACTCGATGTAGGTAATTTATCACAGCTAACAATAACTTTTCACCGGGGCTTAGAGGGTGCCAATTTTTTTTTGCACCGGGGCGCAAAGTGTTTAAATGCGGCACTGTATTATCCTCGGTTTCTTGTCCTAATGTAGTGTCAAGAGTCGTGTAGATTACGATCCTTTGTCTGTTCATATTTGATGCATTCAATTATTATGCCTAATTTATTTATATAATGAATGATGCAGATACTTGGAAGTGTTTTCCATAATATTATTATATAATATTTTTTTTTATAAATTTGAAACTGCCGCAATGAAAATGTAAGCCAATCAGAGCATTTCAATACACATCATGCCACCAATTACCCGGTTATCTTGGTGGTTACCTATTTAATATATTATAATATTTATTATTATTTATTTATAGCACACACTAGCAACGCGGTGTCGGTGGCGTTGAAATGAACCAAACATATATTTGTTTACGTCGCAGCGACGAGAGTTCGAGACAATAGAATTTTACCGCCATTACTGATGTGTATGAACTGTGGAGACTTAATTAATCGTTTCATAAATTTCATTTTTTTTATTAATAATCGTTTCATTAATTCTTAAATTGGTTTAGGAAAAATTCAAACTATGTCGACCACTATCAAAGAATTTTTAATAGAAAGATCAATACCAGATGCCGACTATATAGCTCATGAAATGGGAGCTCAAAAGGTAAGAATTTCTTGTATTAAACATTAAATATTTAAACGAGCTCTGAAATATTGGTTAGTGATGTCTGATCCTCATGGGAAAAAAAGATGACCGACGAGCGTAGTTATTCATAACTTTACATTTTTTTATTTGTATATAATTATACATTCAGACACACCTAGTAGGTACCTATGTATAGTTGTAAATGTGAGTATAATGTGTCTTTACACCACAGCTATGGTTTACACATTTAGTTATCAAACTGGTTTAGCGGTTTTGCCTCAACACAATAATTAGGCAGTTTTTTTTACAGAATTCGTAGGTTTTTTGTACATAGAATTGTTGAAATATTTGTTTACAGAATCATATACTCGTGCAAATGAAACTAATAGTATAAACCCACCTTATAAAGGGCTTATATGCGATATGCCCAATATACACCAATACTGTGTGGTGGTGATTACCTATCTAAAATAAATAAAAATTTAAAATATATTATATTTAAGGAGTGCAGTGGCTTGCTACAAAAAGAAGACATTGGGTTTGTTTTTTTTGTGCCTTAGTGTATTTGTTTTTTTATTATGACAACTATACAAATTACAAAACTAAAAACGACTTAAAAGTGTGCTCACTGTTATTTTTAAAGTGTTCATAATTTTGCTATATCACCTGATTTGGTGTGTTTGGCCCAACAAAATAAGAACTATTTCTAATGTTATATAGACAAAAACGTTTTCTGTTAACTGTTATTTAATAAAATATAAAGATTGAGTGTGTTCAATACAATATTGGCTACCTTTTTAAAATTAACTATCCTTGGCATGCCCTAAACTTCCATTCAAATTTACACATCCTTCTCTTCCATCTACCAATACATTTCTATAATAGTCTCAGTGATCAAAATTATTTTGATGTGCCAGAACTTAGTACAGAAATATCCAAATTAATTCTCCATAGAGGTCATATATTTAATGAATTAATAGAAGCATTTAAGCACATTAATATTGATTCTTTTCGAATAGAATTTGAGTTAATTTTGCTAAATGGAAGTTCAGAAAATGCAGTAGACGTCGGAGGTGTTTTTAAAGATGTGTTGTCAGAGTTTTGGTCAAGCTTTTATGAAATGGTTACTACTGGATGCCACTGGAAAATCCCAGTTATCAAGCATGATTTTAAATTGGAAGAATGGCAAGCAATTGCTAAAATAATATTTATAGGTTGGAGAGATGTTAATTACCTACCAATAAGTTTAGCTTTACCTTTTATGGAGTATGTACTTTGTGGAAGTACTGCAAACACACAGGATTTAACAGTAGGTTTTTTAAACACTCCCTTTAAGATCAAAAGATTAACTAGAAACTGCTATTGAAGATATTACTAAAATTGACCAAGATGAGTTACTAGATATTCTCCAAGAATTTGACTGCCGACTAATGGTACATGAACAAAATATAAAAGCAGTTATTTCAGAAATTGCTCACAAAGAGGTTATTCAGCAACCGAAATATATTATTGATATAATATGGTCCGAAGAGTTGAAAGATAAAATAAACATATCGAAAAATAGTTTGCACGAAGAATACAAAAATAAATTACCAACACCAACAAATATATTGAAGAATCTATACTGTCCAGAAAAAGATGAAAATGAAATAAAGCGTAAAATCTTTGGGTTTTTGAAAAAATTTATTTGTGAAGCCGATCTAAAGCTCTGTACAAAGTTACTTCGCTTCATAACTGGAGCAGATATCATAACTTCTGGCATTAATATTAATTTTAATTCCATACAAGATTGTTTTTCCCGATCTCCAGTTGCTCACACATGTACTAATACTTTGGATTTGCCTTT
Organism: Acyrthosiphon pisum; assembly: GCF_005508785.2. Lineage (NCBI taxonomy): Eukaryota > Metazoa > Arthropoda > Insecta > Hemiptera > Aphididae > Acyrthosiphon > Acyrthosiphon pisum. Next base: position 109,093,319 of record NC_042495.1, read on the forward strand.
AATGTATGATAGCTTCATCGATTTAAGATGTGAGCTTACATCAATTTTGTCATCCAATGTCTGGGTTATGGATGTAGCATAATTTTATAAAGAGCAATTATATATATATATATTTTTTTTTTCCAAAGTGATTGTTATTTTTTATTAATATTAACCATTCATAACATTACACACATAATTTAATTTATATCAGTTTTTTACTTTGGTCTAATTATATACCTATTATGATAAAATTATTTATTTATTTATTATTATAACACAACGGAATAGCAAAAGTAATAATACATAATATCGGAATATCAGGGTTTTTTTATCTGTGGAACCTTTTTTTATGTCCACTTTTGTCGTGGAACCCCTACTTTGTTTCAATCGTTTTATTACAATATTTTATACAAGAATTTGCAACGAAAATAATAATAATTATTTATATCAAAAAATATTCAGAATGAACCAAAAGTTTTTAAAATAGAAAAATTATTTCTGTTAACTGTTTATTGTACAAACATTTTTTACTGTAATTGACAACTATAATATTGTGTAGTATTAAAATATTATAACAAGACTTTCTGCCACTGGAACACAGTTTAAGAAACTGGAATCCATCTAAGTGGACTCTATCCTCCCATGATTATATAAATAATTAAATGACTGACGTCCGTAGATCATTATTACCATGACATTTCTAGTGCTTTTTTTGCCAGGTACAATTTATACACAAATATCAGTCTTGTAAAGTATTTGAGTAAATGTATTTAAATACTTTTATAATATTTAGAATTCTTTTTGAATTAAGTATTTTAAATACTGTATTGGACATATTTGTATTTGAAAATCAAATACTTTTCAAAATTCAAAAGAAATATTTTTTTTGAAAGATTTACCATATTATTTGTAGTATTTTTTTCACTCATAAATGGTATAAAAATGTCTTATAATACCTAGTTGAATGTAACGTTACAATTTAAATTAGAAATATATAATTAATTTTGGCAAACTGGATAGTAAAAATTAAAATAAAACAGTACCAATTTATAAAGTATTTAAATACACGTCAAGTAGTTGTATTTGTTCTTAAATACTATTTTTTAAAAGTATTTGAAATGATGTTAAATACTTTCATAATAGACATATTTGTATCTGTGTTTAAATACAATTTTAAAGGTTTTTTTTACAAGAGTGACAAATATAATATATTACCTATTTAATAATATTAAGAATAAAATAAAAATTATGTAAAGAATAATATATTAAATACATATATTATATATTTATATATCATATATTGGGTATTATCTACTCCAAGATTTCTTTTAATTTATTTCTTAACATAAGATAAACACCAATTATACTATAAGATTCATCAGGAATACAAATTCCTTCTTTTACTAGTATATAGAGCATAGTTCATAAATAGTTTGATCACATGTTACATTTGTTAAATCAATATGTTCATTTTTACAAAGTTGTAACTCATCTTCTTGAACAGTATGTAAAAAGTTAGTTGTATTAAATTGTTCAGGTACTTCAAACATAGTTATAGGTCTTCCATAACAACAGATACTATTTCTATATTTCCTAATTCTGTGTACATTCCACTCTAGAGCCATTTCATTAAGTTCTTTCTGGAAAATTTTATATAATATACTGTTAGGTATATACTTGGTGTACGTAACATAATATTAACTTATGTCTTAATTAATACGTATTACCTATACTGCCTTTAAACTTTAATTTTTTTTTTTTTTTTTAAAACGAAATTATGTCAATTTAAAATGGATTTAAATATTTTGTACATTTATTATTTTTTTAATTTAGTCTTAGGAACTAAATTGAAGTAGGACAATTTATTTTTATTTTATACTTTTATTTATAGTTAGCTACTTTTTGTTGAAAAATAAAAATAAAAGAGGACAGGTTCATTATGTTATGACTATAAATTTTAAATAATATATTAAAAGTAGTTATTATATCATACTGGACATTTGGAAGTAATGGGCAACTATATTCTTGTTTATGTGGGGATTCTCAAAGAATACAACTATTATTTAACTTGACATTTTTAATAGATAGAAAACCTTTGTTCATTAAGTAAAAATTACTTGTATTTTTTCTCCATAAAACAATATCTGATCAAGTTTTTATCAACAAATGATCCATCAAAGTATCCATCATCTTTTAATTGGCAGAATAGGTCCACCCAAAATCGACTAAAATGTTTCCTTAGAATACTCCACCATGACTCAATTCTTTGATTTAAAGGGCTTGTACCGTATAAGTATGGGGGTCTTCTAGAAGTGTTATTTCAAAAACTCCTGAAATTGTTCAATATGACGGTTTTCAGTACCTCTATCAAACCTTAAGGTAATTGGACATCCGCCTAATGTCTCTATTGTATCTAAATAAAAATTTCCTATGACTATGGGATCACTGCAGGAAGGTGCCGCTTCTAACCAAAGTAAGCATCTAGAAAACCCATCAATACACCCACTTATGGAAATTCCATAAGGTTTTAGCTTATCATAGCAATCTGTGTGCCATGTATGATTAGGGCCTGGATTAAAGTACAGACGTCTCCTTAATCTTTTACGACTTCTAATTTCGACACCTTCAGAATCAATTATTTTTAAAATACATCGAACAGTCTCTTGTCTAACAACAAATCCATTGCTAATACATTTTCTGTGCATCCACTTATAGCCATGAAGTTGATTTGAACCCTGGACACAAATCTCTAAATAATGTCTTAGAAAATGTATGGGTGTATAGTCAATGACTATACAAACCTGACTAGACAAACCTAGTTCCTTTAATCGTCTTTTCAAAGTACGAAGACTAATTTCTACGTCATGTTTCAACGACAAATTTGTTATTATTTCCTTATAAGTAAAACACATACGGAAATAATTTTCTATTAAATCACTTAAACTCATAATAAACCTTAAATAAACAAATAGACAACAACACAACCACGAACGAGTAAAAAATGGAAAAGTATTTATTTAATTAATTTTCAATGTTCAAATGACTCAATGGTTATAACTCATTACTCAATAGTGAATAATCAATATTATTATTTTCATTTGGATACCATGAACAAAACAAAAGAACTATAAGAAGTACAATAATATACAAACGGAAAAACGTTCTAACGGTGGCCAAAAGTCCGGAAAATCGTAATATAGGCAACGAAATCATACTAATAATAATAATGATTGATACTTGATAGTATGAACGACGTGCGATAAGCCACCGGAATTGTCAATCAGCTGACTACAGTAAATTCCAAAGACTCCAATGACTTTGTAAGCTCATTCCACAAATTCGTTAGATTAAATCGGTGACAAATTAATAGTGAACGGTTACTACAAAAAATTAACCGGTGGTAAAATATTCCACCATATATTCATTTGATAATAGCTATTCCCCTTCTACAACAAAATAATTATCATTTATTATGTTATCATTGTTTGTTAAATTAATATTGATAACATGTGCATTAATAGGGGAGGTAATATTGGGAGAGGGGATTATCAATTGTAACCGTCCATTGGAGATGGTCACAAAAAAGTGTGACCGGTTAGTAACCAAAGTGATCGGTTTGGTAAAACGAATTTCTTTTTTATCACCGATCCTAGTTTTAAGGGGAAATAGTCACCGATTACAAGTAACGAATTTCCGGATTATGTATTGAAAAAAAACGCAATATTTCGAGTTAATAAGTCGACATTTCGTGTTGTTAAGTCGATATTTTTAGTCGTTAAGTCGAAATTTCGACTTATTAACTCGAAATTTCTTGTTGTGAAGTCAAAATTTTGAGTGGTCAAGTCGAAATTTTGAGTTAACAAGTCGAATTTGTAAAAAATATTTTTTTCTATGTGGCACTACTACGCTTCCGTAATTTAGCCATGTGTAAATCTGTTCGTCTATGGTAAATAACGATTCCAAATAATAAAACATTTGCTCACATATTTCGTTTCATTTTGGTTGTTGAGCTATTTTCACAAAATTTAATGCCATATTTAATAAGCCACATAGTAACATTTCACCTGTCTACAAAATACAAATTTATTTATCAACTACCTTAGGATCATCATCTTCATCGTCAACAAAACGGTCTTATTATGACGCATATATTATATAAAAGTTACAAACATATTTAATTAAAAACCACATCGATTAGATTGTTAGTGGCAAAATAATTTTCGGAGATTTTCGAAAAAATTGGAAAAAAGTCACGTCATAAAATATCACCTCCATAGAAAATTCGCAACGGCTAGTCTGACGTTCAAATTAGTCTGTTGGTGGCAAAAGAATTTTCGGTGTTTTTTGACAAATTTGGAAAAAAATCACAAGTACGAAAATATTACCTCCATAGAAAATCAGCACATCAGAAGCACTAGCGTTATGCCAAAAGGGTAACGCTCGAATAACTCGAATAAAAATTTCACTGCCCAAGCGGAAAAGTCTGGATGCCCCATAAGATGTTTTCACATCAAAAAATCACAAGTCCGAAAATATTACCTCCAAAGAATATTCGCTCGGCACGAATTCCGATCTCGACCTACCCCCAAGGTTGACGCCCAGCCTGACGTCCAAATTAGTCTGTTAGTGGCAAAAGAATTTTCGGTGTTTTTCGAAAAATATGGAAAAAATTTTCACTGCCATGCGGAATGACGTGAACATGTTTTCACATCAATAAAATATAGGTAGGTATGTACTTTTGATTAAAAAAGTATAAATAAATTCAACCACGGTAGGTATTGGTAAGGCTCTACATAGAATGGGTATGCTATGCCACCATTTTGCGACTCATTTATCAATGATAAAATGATAAAATAAAGGGGGAGAAATTCAAATTCACATAACATTATTAGTCGCAAAATGGCGGCGTAGCATACCTGTATCTATAGTGCCCTAGTATTGGTTATTGGAACCGAACTACCGAATAGACAAGACGCTGGATCATTGTTTACTATATTGCTTAGCCAACAGACATTTCGAATTTCTCTGTTATCAAAGTTTCCAACGTAAAAAACTATATTTGATAAAAAAAATATCAAAATTTCAAAATCTATAAGCAAACTATACAGATATTTAGCACGTAATTCGCACGAATTCGCACGCCTAGTTTGAAAATTCCCACGACCTTCCTTCCCCTAGAAAATCAAAAAGTTCGTGGGGGGGGGGGGGG
>NC_042495.1:109098559-109103451 GCF_005508785.2 Acyrthosiphon pisum
TATTGTTAACATACCAAATTAAATTTAAAAAAGCTGTATTTACCTAATAAAAATGTAAGTATAATAAAAAAGTCTATATTTAGTTAAAAAATGTTTGTTTTATAAAAAAATTTCAATCTAGATTTGTTTCGTATTTTTAATTCAATCAAATTTTTTTATTAAGTTTCTTTTTAGATTTGTTAATTCAATCGAGGTTTTTTTTATCTAAAATATATTTTCTTCAGTATATATAATAATAATAAATAAAGACAAAATTGTATTTTTACTATAAGGTGAATTATTTTTTTTTTTGAGGGGAAGGAAGGTCGTGCGAATTTTCAAACTAGGCGTGCGAATTCATGCGAATTACGTGCTAAATATCTGTATAGTTTGTTTATAGATTTTCCTTTGGGGGGAGGGCTGGCGCAACGTACGTTATAATATACAAATTTGGAATGACACTGACAAATATACTTGGCGTACAGATGATGCATAATCGTGTGACCGTCGGCGGTCGGTGGCGGTCAACGTGTTAAAATCTTACAACCAAACAAAAGTACGTAATATGCCTCCAGTCTCTAACAGTCTTATGTTGCTTTTAGATTCTTTATCATTGTTTTTTTTTTAAACCACACTATGCGCTCCTAACATATAATGACTTTATTTAATAAAAACGAATAACATAATATTATTATGGACATATTTTATCTGATTATTTAATACAATTAAAGTTATTAACTTTTTTTATAATTTAAGTAAATTATAAGCTTCAAAATACCAAGTACCTATATGTAAACCAAGTTTTGAATATAAAATAATATAAATAAATAATATGGTTTATATCAAACATTTAAGTTCACTTATAAATATTACGGAAAACAACTTTAATTGATTGAGATTATACGACGGGCTGTAAATGTATGTGTATTAAGAGGGCATGATACCCCGTATGTGTTGTCTCCGTCATATTTTAAAACTATTACATAACAATTATATAAAACTAGCTATGTAACTGAACTTTGACAAGGATAAAGCAGACTAAAATGTTATTTTATTTCTATAATGCATATAATTTTAATATTAAAATGTAGTTGTAGTACCTATTTTATCATTGAAGAAACGAAAATAATTCTGTACATAGTAGTAAAGACAGTGCATCCCAAAACAGTATTTCATAACTAAGTTACAATTATAGACAAATTATATTTTAACTCAAATGTTTATCAGGGTGAAGAACCTAAAGAAAAATAAATATAAAAAATACATTACTTTTTGTTTTTTTGAGAATCGACTTGCAGTCATTTTCTCCATTGTTCGTTTGCCGTGTACTGCATAAGGGATAATTCTAGACATGGATGCTGTGTTTCCACGCCACAACCATTTAAATCCGTGATTCTGATAAGTTTCAGACATAAATGTCTATGCAGCTCTAGCAGAATATGGACGTTGAGATTCTAAATATTAAAATTTACGAAAATTTATAAGCGCATACATTTATTACTGACTGGAAAATAAGCGATAATTTTCAATCCTCTACAGTACTTACTTGAAAATTAATTTTCGTTTTGTCCAATGGAGCAATTGTACTTTTTGCCAAAGCCCCAGCGATGGTGTCCGCCGCCAAACTGTGCAACACGTTTTGAAAATAGCTTGTAATAACCAATTTTCACTAAATAAAAATACCTTACTTATAAATTATCATAAATGTCGTTTTTGAGGTTTGTGTTATTTGTTCCTGCAATGATTGATGTTTGCATCTTTCGTCTAATAATATCTAGAGGATATGACAATGCGGATTGACCTGCCATGTTTTTCTGTGTTATGAAATATAGATATTAAAAAATAAAAATGGTTTTATTAACTATGTCTTTTATGAATATTTACCTTTCATAAATGTCTTTAATAATCCATATGTGTAAAAACTTGTACCATATTATAATGGTACAAAGCCCAATATTGTGGCTCCATATCCCCAATAAAATCCTCTTATACCTTCATTTTTGAAAGTTTTTTTGAACACCTAATAAATAAATAATAATATTGTGTATATCAAACATTTAAGTTCACTTATAAATATTACGGAAAATAACTTTAATTGATTGGGATTATACGATGGGCTGTAAATGTATGTGGGGGGGGGGGCTGATCAACTTTTACACTTTTACCTACATATTAAATACATACGTAGCACAGATAGATAGCTGAAAAGTGTCAATACTTATAGGTTATAGGTAGTCCATTTTTAAATATTTTAAATACAATTTAAGACTTTTTGAGCAACTATCATAGACCGTTAAAATAACTTTTAAATTTTCTTAAAATTTCGGGAGGCTGCAGTAGACTGTCCCCTATTATAGACTGTAACATTATATTGACAGTCAAATCGGTCAATGTTTGAATAATATTTAGAAAAACGTAAATAGATTCGCATGGGGATTGTAATAGTTTTAAAATTTAGCTTATATACTTTATGTACTATATAATATAATATAGTATATATATACCTACTATATTATGTACTATATATACTGTATACACTATACATAGCAGCTGTAGGTACTGCTGTAAAGATAGGTTTATATAATGTGATTTATTATACGCCGCATTAACTGGATGTATATATACCTATTATTATTATTATTTTGCACAGTTAAATTCTCTTCGGGTTGTAGAAATATTAACGTCGACATATTTAAATTATATATTATGTTTTCTTGGATTCGGGTGGCATATGATATGCATATGTTATACAATTATATGCGTATTATAAAATTTAAATATGTCAACAACAACTCGTATTCCACTATAGAAATTGAATTTAGGATTACCCCTGGGGATGACTGTTCCTCGTCCTCAACGGAAACTTACATCACGAATGATATTTAAATATTCTCTTATTGTGCAAAAACATATTATTATATTATTTTATAATATTATAATGTCCAGCGCAATTCTTGTTGCGATTTCGCATAGACTACCACAATTAATTTATCAGATTGGTATTCGGATTCAAATGATTTGAAGAAATGGCCTGCAGACAAAATATTGCTGTTCTCGTTGTTTGAATGCCTAGTATAATATTTATAAAAACAATGAAGTTTCGTGACTCTGGCTGTAAACTTTAATACATCCGAGACAGACGATATTTTCAAAGTAGGTGTCTGATTTCGGATAGGTAATAATAGTGCGTATGCTTATGCGACATTCGTGAAAAAAATGCACACAAATCGTGCACAAAGTTTTTTTGAAGATGTATTCTAATTTGTTATTCCACGTGGATTTGAAAACTGATCTCGGTGTTTATTCGCCAATTTTAAATTTCAAAAAAATCAGTTTTTCCATATTTTCTCGGTGCCTTATTGCGTCCGACGCATAATTCGTACATTCTTTATTTAATCAACGAAAGCCAAATGTAATAGAGAAACTCTAATATTATTTATTTTGATATCTGCTCGGAATAGTTTATTAGGTAGGTACTTTAGTATAGGTAAAGTCGTATAGGTACCCACATCATTTTCGTACAAAACATAATATAATATATAGATAGATGAAAATGCAGCCGCACGTACCTAGACGTACAATATTGGTATTAACACGAGCTACGACTTTCGACTATGGCAAAACATGGCGCTGAAAACATGCACATTGCACGGGTTATTCGAAGGTTACAATATAGGACCGACCTATATTATAGATGGAGATAAATATAAATGCAGACGTGATAATTATCATATTCCAATAATAATATTGGTAGCTTAAATATTTGATTTATTGTATCTACTTTATGTTTATCTAATAACAGTATATTATACAATATATAAATATGTTTTGCCTATTATTTTATATAGTATAAATATAGTTTACCAAACGCGTAAAATTAAAGTTTTTTTATGAGAAAATCCGCGGAGAGCGTATAAAATTAAATTATATTTAAATTGTTTCATAGTAATTGTTATAAGTATTTATAGCTCAGAAAAAAAATCGATAATAGCAATAATCTCAGGCGCAATTATAACTGGTACAAATAATGAAAATACTGGTACAATATTGGAAAATGGCGTTTTTCGAACTACGAGAGAATATTGTTTTGAATGAAAGGCTTTGATGACGAGTGTGCGGTGGATGTGATTAATAAAAGTAGGTACCTACCTACCAAGCAATCCAAACATGAACTCACAATTTTTTTTATTCCAAATAAAAACACAACGTAGTGTGATGCTTATGTGAGCGGTCAAGTGGATTGTACAATTATACTAATATTATGGTTTCACGCTGCTGCGACGATTACCTACCCGCCATACAATGTATACATATACGTCAATTGTTTTCGGTATATATATGTACAATGGTACATATTATATACCGGTGGCGTATACAAGGAGTCTTTATGGGGGGGGGGGGGGCGTTCGGGGTTATGAACCACTCCTCGAGTCGTGTCAAATAATTACACGAATTAAACTTTAAAGTTTAAAGGAATATCATATTATATTATATTTTTTTATTTATTATTATCATAATCTTATCAGTCATGAGTTACAGTACCTAGTTTGTATGTAAATTGTATAATATATTTTATAGTTAACACTCTCTCACTCATTACAAAAATCCTAGATAAGCCACTGTAACTTTATTATTTTTGGCGGAGGGGGTCAATTGGAGAGTTGCTGACTGTTATATGCTAAGTATAAGGTCTATGAGTACCTTTAGTAATCCATAATAATTATTGATTGATATCAACGCCTATAGGTAGGTACACACATAGAATTATCTATAAACCTTGGGCAATGACTAGGTATAATTACAAATATGCAAACACATATAATAAACACCAGTGCTCGACTTGGCAAAATTAAAGTAGGGGGACTCTGTTACTTTAAAAAAATGAGCGTCCCCATATCATTTATTAAATGTTA